>NC_092041.1:55500432-55530647 GCF_003086295.3 Arachis hypogaea
TCTTTCCTGAAAATGAATTTTGCATGGACTCCGAGCTAAACACAACCTTAATCGGGTGAGGAGTACACGATTAAAATATATTTTACTCCCATTAAATTCGAAAACCCTAATTTACATGGGTTCTAGTGTAGGATACACCCTCCAATTTAAAGAGCGATGAGTGTGCTCTCCAGACTTGTGGTTTTTTCTTTCCTGAAAATGAATTTTGCATGGACTCCGAGCTAAACACAACCTTAATCGGGTGAGGAGTACACGATTAAAATATATTTTACTCCCATTAAATTCGAAAACCCTAATTTACATGGGTTCTAGTGTAGGATACACCCTCCAATTTAAAGAGCGATGAGTGTGCTCTCCAGACTTGTGGTATTTTTCTTTCCTCGAAAATGAATTTTGCATGGACTCCGAGCTAAACACAACCTTAATCGGAGTGAGGAGTACACGATTAAAATATATTTTACTCCCATTAAATTCGAAAACCCTAATTTACATGGGTTCTAGTGTAGGATACACCCTCCAATTTAAAGAGCGATGAGTGTGCTCTCCAGACTTGTGGTATTTTTCTTTCCTGAAAATGAATTTTGCATGGACTCCGAGCTAAACACAACCTTAATCGGGTGAGGAGTACACGATTAAAATATATTTTACTCCCATTAAATTCGAAAACCCTAATTTACATGGGTTCTAGTGTAGGATACACCCTCCAATTTAAAGAGCGATGAGTGTGCTCTCCAGACTTGTGGTCTTTTTCTTTCCTGAAAATGAATTTTGCATGGACTCCGAGCTAAACACAACCTTAATCGGGTGAGGAGTACACGATTAAAATATATTTTACTCCCATTAAATTCGAAAACCCTAATTTACATGGGTTCTAGTGTAGGATACACCCTCCAATTTAAAGAGCGATGAGTGTGCTCTCCAGACTTGTGGTTTTTTCTTTCCTGAAAATGAATTTTGCATGGACTCCGGAGCTAAACACAACCTTAATCGGGTGAGGAGTACACGATTAAAATATATTTTACTCCCATTAAATTCGAAAACCCTAATTTACATGGGTTCTAGTGTAGGATACACCCTCCAATTTAAAGAGCGATGAGTGTGCTCTCCAGACTTGTGGTTTTTTCTTTCCTGAAAATGAATTTTGCATGGACTCCGAGCTAAACACAACCTTAATCGGGTGAGGAGTACACGATTAAAATATATTTTACTCCCATTAAATTCGAAAACCCTAATTTACATGGGTTCTAGTGTAGGATACACCCTCCAATTTAAAGAGCGATGAGTGTGCTCTCCAGACTTGTGGTTTTTTCTTTCCTGAAAATGAATTTTGCATGGACTCCGAGCTAAACACAACCTTAATCGGGTGAGGAGTACACGATTAAAATATATTTTACTCCCATTAAATTCGAAAACCCTAATTTACATGGGTTCTAGTGTAGGATACACCCTCCAATTTAAAGAGCGATGAGTGTGCTCTCCAGACTTGTGGTTTTTTCTTTCCTGAAAATGAATTTTGCATGGACTCCGGAGCTAAACACAACCTTAATCGGGTGAGGAGTACACGATTAAAATATATTTTACTCCCATTAAATTCGAAAACCCTAATTTACATGGGTTCTAGTGTAGGATACACCCTCCAATTTAAAGAGCGATGAGTGTGCTCTCCAGACTTGTGGTCTTTTTCTTTCCTGAAAATGAATTTTGCATGGACTCCGAGCTAAACACAACCTTAATCGGGTGAGGAGTACACGATTAAAATATATTTTACTCCCATTAAATTCGAAAACCCTAATTTACATGGGTTCTAGTGTAGGATACACCCTCCAATTTAAAGAGCGATGAGTGTGCTCTCCAGACTTGTGGTCTTTTTCTTTCCTGAAAATGAATTTTGCATGGACTCCGGAGCTAAACACAACCTTAATCGGGTGAGGAGTACACGATTAAAATATATTTTACTCCCATTAAATTCGAAAACCCTAATTTACATGGGTTCTAGTGTAGGATACACCCTCCAATTTAAAGAGCGATGAGTGTGCTCTCCAGACTTGTGGTCTTTTTCTTTCCTGAAAATGAATTTTGCATGGACTCCGAGCTAAACACAACCTTAATCGGGTGAGGAGTACACGATTAAAATATATTTTACTCCCATTAAATTCGAAAACCCTAATTTACATGGTTCTAGTGTAGGATACACCCTCCAATTTAAAGAGCGATGAGTGTGCTCTCCAGACTTGTGGTCTTTTTCTTTCCTCGAAAATGAATTTTGCATGGACTCCGAGCTAAACACAACCTTAATCGGGTGAGGAGTACACGATTAAAATATATTTTACTCCCATTAAATTCGAAAACCCTAATTTACATGGGTTCTAGTGTAGGATACACCCTCCAATTTAAAGAGCGATGAGTGTGCTCTCCAGACTTGTGGTATTTTTCTTTCCTGAAAATGAATTTTGCATGGACTCCGAGCTAAACACAACCTTAATCGGGTGAGGAGTACACGATTAAAATATATTTTACTCCCATTAAATTCGAAAACCCTAATTTACATGGGTTCTAGTGTAGGATACACCCTCCAATTTAAAGAGCGATGAGTGTGCTCTCCAGACTTGTGGTCTTTTTCTTTCCTGAAAATGAATTTTGCATGGACTCCGAGCTAAACACAACCTTAATCGGGTGAGGAGTACACGATTAAAATATATTTTACTCCCATTAAATTCGAAAACCCTAATTTACATGGTTCTAGTGTAGGATACACCCTCCAATTTAAAGAGCGATGAGTGTGCTCTCCAGACTTGTGGTTTTTTCTTTCCTGAAAATGAATTTTGCATGGACTCCGAGCTAAACACAACCTTAATCGGGTGAGGAGTACACGATTAAAATATATTTTACTCCCATTAAATTCGAAAACCCTAATTTACATGGGTTCTAGTGTAGGATACACCCTCCAATTTAAAGAGCGATGAGTGTGCTCTCCAGACTTGTGGTATTTTTCTTTCCTGAAAATGAATTTTGCATGGACTCCGAGCTAAACACAACCTTAATCGGAGTGAGGAGTACACGATTAAAATATATTTTACTCCCATTAAATTCGAAAACCCTAATTTACATGGGTTCTAGTGTAGGATACACCCTCCAATTTAAAGAGCGATGAGTGTGCTCTCCAGACTTGTGGTCTTTTTCTTTCCTGAAAATGAATTTTGCATGGACTCCGGAGCTAAACACAACCTTAATCGGGTGAGGAGTACACGATTAAAATATATTTTACTCCCATTAAATTCGAAAACCCTAATTTACATGGTTCTAGTGTAGGATACACCCTCCAATTTAAAGAGCGATGAGTGTGCTCTCCAGACTTGTGGTCTTTTTCTTTCCTCGAAAATGAATTTTGCATGGACTCCGAGCTAAACACAACCTTAATCGGGTGAGGAGTACACGATTAAAATATATTTTACTCCCATTAAATTCGAAAACCCTAATTTACATGGGTTCTAGTGTAGGATACACCCTCCAATTTAAAGAGCGATGAGTGTGCTCTCCAGACTTGTGGTATTTTTCTTTCCTGAAAATGAATTTTGCATGGACTCCGAGCTAAACACAACCTTAATCGGGTGAGGAGTACACGATTAAAATATATTTTACTCCCATTAAATTCGAAAACCCTAATTTACATGGGTTCTAGTGTAGGATACACCCTCCAATTTAAAGAGCGATGAGTGTGCTCTCCAGACTTGTGGTCTTTTTCTTTCCTCGAAAATGAATTTTGCATGGACTCCGAGCTAAACACAACCTTAATCGGGTGAGGAGTACACGATTAAAATATATTTTACTCCCATTAAATTCGAAAACCCTAATTTACATGGGTTCTAGTGTAGGATACACCCTCCAATTTAAAGAGCGATGAGTGTGCTCTCCAGACTTGTGGTATTTTTCTTTCCTGAAAATGAATTTTGCATGGACTCCGAGCTAAACACAACCTTAATCGGAGTGAGGAGTACACGATTAAAATATATTTTACTCCCATTAAATTCGAAAACCCTAATTTACATGGGTTCTAGTGTAGGATACACCCTCCAATTTAAAGAGCGATGAGTGTGCTCTCCAGACTTGTGGTCTTTTTCTTTCCTGAAAATGAATTTTGCATGGACTCCGAGCTAAACACAACCTTAATCGGGTGAGGAGTACACGATTAAAATATATTTTACTCCCATTAAATTCGAAAACCCTAATTTACATGGGTTCTAGTGTAGGATACACCCTCCAATTTAAAGAGCGATGAGTGTGCTCTCCAGACTTGTGGTATTTTTCTTTCCTGAAAATGAATTTTGCATGGACTCCGGAGCTAAACACAACCTTAATCGGGTGAGGAGTACACGATTAAAATATATTTTACTCCCATTAAATTCGAAAACCCTAATTTACATGGGTTCTAGTGTAGGATACACCCTCCAATTTAAAGAGCGATGAGTGTGCTCTCCAGACTTGTGGTCTTTTTCTTTCCTGAAAATGAATTTTGCATGGACTCCGAAGCTAAACACAACCTTAATCGGAGTGAGGAGTACACGATTAAAATATATTTTACTCCCATTAAATTCGAAAACCCTAATTTACATGGGTTCTAGTGTAGGATACACCCTCCAATTTAAAGAGCGATGAGTGTGCTCTCCAGACTTGTGGTTTTTTCTTTCCTGAAAATGAATTTTGCATGGACTCCGAGCTAAACAAACCTTAATCGGGTGAGGAGTACACGATTAAAATATATTTTACTCCCATTAAATTCGAAAACCCTAATTTACATGGGTTCTAGTGTAGGATACACCCTCCAATTTAAAGAGCGATGAGTGTGCTCTCCAGACTTGTGGTTTTTTCTTTCCTGAAAATGAATTTTGCATGGACTCCGAGCTAAACACAACCTTAATCGGGTGAGGAGTACACGATTAAAATATATTTTACTCCCATTAAATTCGAAAACCCTAATTTACATGGGTTCTAGTGTAGGATACACCCTCCAATTTAAAGAGCGATGAGTGTGCTCTCCAGACTTGTGGTCTTTTTCTTTCCTGAAAATGAATTTTGCATGGACTCCGAGCTAAACACAACCTTAATCGGGTGAGGAGTACACGATTAAAATATATTTTACTCCCATTAAATTCGAAAACCCTAATTTACATGGGTTCTAGTGTAGGATACACCCTCCAATTTAAAGAGCGATGAGTGTGCTCTCCAGACTTGTGGTATTTTTCTTTCCTGAAAATGAATTTTGCATGGACTCCGAGCTAAACACAACCTTAATCGGGTGAGGAGTACACGATTAAAATATATTTTACTCCCATTAAATTCGAAAACCCTAATTTACATGGGTTCTAGTGTAGGATACACCCTCCAATTTAAAGAGCGATGAGTGTGCTCTCCAGACTTGTGGTCTTTTTCTTTCCTGAAAATGAATTTTGCATGGACTCCGAGCTAAACACAACCTTAATCGGGTGAGGAGTACACGATTAAAATATATTTTACTCCCATTAAATTCGAAAACCCTAATTTACATGGGTTCTAGTGTAGGATACACCCTCCAATTTAAAGAGCGATGAGTGTGCTCTCCAGACTTGTGGTTTTTTCTTTCCTCGAAAATGAATTTTGCATGGACTCCGAGCTAAACACAACCTTAATCGGAGTGAGGAGTACACGATTAAAATATATTTTACTCCCATTAAATTCGAAAACCCTAATTTACATGGGTTCTAGTGTAGGATACACCCTCCAATTTAAAGAGCGATGAGTGTGCTCTCCAGACTTGTGGTATTTTTCTTTCCTGAAAATGAATTTTGCATGGACTCCGAGCTAAACACAACCTTAATCGGAGTGAGGAGTACACGATTAAAATATATTTTACTCCCATTAAATTCGAAAACCCTAATTTACATGGGTTCTAGTGTAGGATACACCCTCCAATTTAAAGAGCGATGAGTGTGCTCTCCAGACTTGTGGTATTTTTCTTTCCTGAAAATGAATTTTGCATGGACTCCGAGCTAAACACAACCTTAATCGGAGTGAGGAGTACACGATTAAAATATATTTTACTCCCATTAAATTCGAAAACCCTAATTTACATGGGTTCTAGTGTAGGATACACCCTCCAATTTAAAGAGCGATGAGTGTGCTCTCCAGACTTGTGGTCTTTTTCTTTCCTGAAAATGAATTTTGCATGGACTCCGAGCTAAACACAACCTTAATCGGAGTGAGGAGTACACGATTAAAATATATTTTACTCCCATTAAATTCGAAAACCCTAATTTACATGGGTTCTAGTGTAGGATACACCCTCCAATTTAAAGAGCGATGAGTGTGCTCTCCAGACTTGTGGTTTTTTCTTTCCTGAAAATGAATTTTGCATGGACTCCGGAGCTAAACAAACCTTAATCGGGTGAGGAGTACACGATTAAAATATATTTTACTCCCATTAAATTCGAAAACCCTAATTTACATGGGTTCTAGTGTAGGATACACCCTCCAATTTAAAGAGCGATGAGTGTGCTCTCCAGACTTGTGGTATTTTTCTTTCCTGAAAATGAATTTTGCATGGACTCCGAGCTAAACACAACCTTAATCGGGTGAGGAGTACACGATTAAAATATATTTTACTCCCATTAAATTCGAAAACCCTAATTTACATGGTTCTAGTGTAGGATACACCCTCCAATTTAAAGAGCGATGAGTGTGCTCTCCAGACTTGTGGTTTTTTCTTTCCTGAAAATGAATTTTGCATGGACTCCGAGCTAAACACAACCTTAATCGGAGTGAGGAGTACACGATTAAAATATATTTTACTCCCATTAAATTCGAAAACCCTAATTTACATGGGTTCTAGTGTAGGATACACCCTCCAATTTAAAGAGCGATGAGTGTGCTCTCCAGACTTGTGGTATTTTTCTTTCCTGAAAATGAATTTTGCATGGACTCCGAGCTAAACACAACCTTAATCGGAGTGAGGAGTACACGATTAAAATATATTTTACTCCCATTAAATTCGAAAACCCTAATTTACATGGGTTCTAGTGTAGGATACACCCTCCAATTTAAAGAGCGATGAGTGTGCTCTCCAGACTTGTGGTCTTTTTCTTTCCTGAAAATGAATTTTGCATGGACTCCGAGCTAAACACAACCTTAATCGGGTGAGGAGTACACGATTAAAATATATTTTACTCCCATTAAATTCGAAAACCCTAATTTACATGGGTTCTAGTGTAGGATACACCCTCCAATTTAAAGAGCGATGAGTGTGCTCTCCAGACTTGTGGTCTTTTTCTTTCCTGAAAATGAATTTTGCATGGACTCCGGAGCTAAACACAACCTTAATCGGGTGAGGAGTACACGATTAAAATATATTTTACTCCCATTAAATTCGAAAACCCTAATTTACATGGTTCTAGTGTAGGATACACCCTCCAATTTAAAGAGCGATGAGTGTGCTCTCCAGACTTGTGGTCTTTTTCTTTCCTGAAAATGAATTTTGCATGGACTCCGAGCTAAACACAACCTTAATCGGGTGAGGAGTACACGATTAAAATATATTTTACTCCCATTAAATTCGAAAACCCTAATTTACATGGGTTCTAGTGTAGGATACACCCTCCAATTTAAAGAGCGATGAGTGTGCTCTCCAGACTTGTGGTATTTTTCTTTCCTGAAATGAATTTTGCATGGACTCCGGAGCTAAACACAACCTTAATCGGAGTGAGGAGTACACGATTAAAATATATTTTACTCCCATTAAATTCGAAAACCCTAATTTACATGGGTTCTAGTGTAGGATACACCCTCCAATTTAAAGAGCGATGAGTGTGCTCTCCAGACTTGTGGTATTTTTCTTTCCTGAAAATGAATTTTGCATGGACTCCGAGCTAAACACAACCTTAATCGGAGTGAGGAGTACACGATTAAAATATATTTTACTCCCATTAAATTCGAAAACCCTAATTTACATGGGTTCTAGTGTAGGATACACCCTCCAATTTAAAGAGCGATGAGTGTGCTCTCCAGACTTGTGGTATTTTTCTTTCCTGAAAATGAATTTTGCATGGACTCCGAGCTAAACACAACCTTAATCGGGTGAGGAGTACACGATTAAAATATATTTTACTCCCATTAAATTCGAAAACCCTAATTTACATGGGTTCTAGTGTAGGATACACCCTCCAATTTAAAGAGCGATGAGTGTGCTCTCCAGACTTGTGGTTTTTTCTTTCCTGAAAATGAATTTTGCATGGACTCCGAGCTAAACACAACCTTAATCGGAGTGAGGAGTACACGATTAAAATATATTTTACTCCCATTAAATTCGAAAACCCTAATTTACATGGGTTCTAGTGTAGGATACACCCTCCAATTTAAAGAGCGATGAGTGTGCTCTCCAGACTTGTGGTCTTTTTCTTTCCTGAAAATGAATTTTGCATGGACTCCGAGCTAAACACAACCTTAATCGGAGTGAGGAGTACACGATTAAAATATATTTTACTCCCATTAAATTCGAAAACCCTAATTTACATGGGTTCTAGTGTAGGATACACCCTCCAATTTAAAGAGCGATGAGTGTGCTCTCCAGACTTGTGGTCTTTTTCTTTCCTGAAAATGAATTTTGCATGGACTCCGAGCTAAACACAACCTTAATCGGGTGAGGAGTACACGATTAAAATATATTTTACTCCCATTAAATTCGAAAACCCTAATTTACATGGGTTCTAGTGTAGGATACACCCTCCAATTTAAAGAGCGATGAGTGTGCTCTCCAGACTTGTGGTCTTTTTCTTTCCTCGAAAATGAATTTTGCATGGACTCCGGAGCTAAACAAACCTTAATCGGGTGAGGAGTACACGATTAAAATATATTTTACTCCCATTAAATTCGAAAACCCTAATTTACATGGGTTCTAGTGTAGGATACACCCTCCAATTTAAAGAGCGATGAGTGTGCTCTCCAGACTTGTGGTATTTTTCTTTCCTGAAAATGAATTTTGCATGGACTCCGAGCTAAACACAACCTTAATCGGAGTGAGGAGTACACGATTAAAATATATTTTACTCCCATTAAATTCGAAAACCCTAATTTACATGGGTTCTAGTGTAGGATACACCCTCCAATTTAAAGAGCGATGAGTGTGCTCTCCAGACTTGTGGTATTTTTCTTTCCTGAAAATGAATTTTGCATGGACTCCGAGCTAAACACAACCTTAATCGGAGTGAGGAGTACACGATTAAAATATATTTTACTCCCATTAAATTCGAAAACCCTAATTTACATGGTTCTAGTGTAGGATACACCCTCCAATTTAAAGAGCGATGAGTGTGCTCTCCAGACTTGTGGTATTTTTCTTTCCTGAAAATGAATTTTGCATGGACTCCGAGCTAAACACAACCTTAATCGGAGTGAGGAGTACACGATTAAAATATATTTTACTCCCATTAAATTCGAAAA
The DNA here is from genome assembly GCF_003086295.3 of Arachis hypogaea. Lineage (NCBI taxonomy): Eukaryota > Viridiplantae > Streptophyta > Magnoliopsida > Fabales > Fabaceae > Arachis > Arachis hypogaea. The sequence continues at coordinate 55,509,898 of NC_092041.1, forward strand.
CCCTAATTTACATGGGTTCTAGTGTAGGATACACCCTCCAATTTAAAGAGCGATGAGTGTGCTCTCCAGACTTGTGGTTTTTTCTTTCCTGAAAATGAATTTTGCATGGACTCCGGAGCTAAACACAACCTTAATCGGGTGAGGAGTACACGATTAAAATATATTTTACTCCCATTAAATTCGAAAACCCTAATTTACATGGGTTCTAGTGTAGGATACACCCTCCAATTTAAAGAGCGATGAGTGTGCTCTCCAGACTTGTGGTATTTTTCTTTCCTGAAAATGAATTTTGCATGGACTCCGAGCTAAACACAACCTTAATCGGAGTGAGGAGTACACGATTAAAATATATTTTACTCCCATTAAATTCGAAAACCCTAATTTACATGGGTTCTAGTGTAGGATACACCCTCCAATTTAAAGAGCGATGAGTGTGCTCTCCAGACTTGTGGTCTTTTTCTTTCCTGAAAATGAATTTTGCATGGACTCCGGAGCTAAACACAACCTTAATCGGGTGAGGAGTACACGATTAAAATATATTTTACTCCCATTAAATTCGAAAACCCTAATTTACATGGGTTCTAGTGTAGGATACACCCTCCAATTTAAAGAGCGATGAGTGTGCTCTCCAGACTTGTGGTTTTTTCTTTCCTCGAAAATGAATTTTGCATGGACTCCGGAGCTAAACACAACCTTAATCGGGTGAGGAGTACACGATTAAAATATATTTTACTCCCATTAAATTCGAAAACCCTAATTTACATGGGTTCTAGTGTAGGATACACCCTCCAATTTAAAGAGCGATGAGTGTGCTCTCCAGACTTGTGGTATTTTTCTTTCCTGAAAATGAATTTTGCATGGACTCCGGAGCTAAACACAACCTTAATCGGGTGAGGAGTACACGATTAAAATATATTTTACTCCCATTAAATTCGAAAACCCTAATTTACATGGGTTCTAGTGTAGGATACACCCTCCAATTTAAAGAGCGATGAGTGTGCTCTCCAGACTTGTGGTCTTTTTCTTTCCTGAAAATGAATTTTGCATGGACTCCGAGCTAAACACAACCTTAATCGGAGTGAGGAGTACACGATTAAAATATATTTTACTCCCATTAAATTCGAAAACCCTAATTTACATGGGTTCTAGTGTAGGATACACCCTCCAATTTAAAGAGCGATGAGTGTGCTCTCCAGACTTGTGGTCTTTTTCTTTCCTGAAAATGAATTTTGCATGGACTCCGGAGCTAAACAAACCTTAATCGGAGTGAGGAGTACACGATTAAAATATATTTTACTCCCATTAAATTCGAAAACCCTAATTTACATGGGTTCTAGTGTAGGATACACCCTCCAATTTAAAGAGCGATGAGTGTGCTCTCCAGACTTGTGGTCTTTTTCTTTCCTCGAAAATGAATTTTGCATGGACTCCGGAGCTAAACAAACCTTAATCGGGTGAGGAGTACACGATTAAAATATATTTTACTCCCATTAAATTCGAAAACCCTAATTTACATGGGTTCTAGTGTAGGATACACCCTCCAATTTAAAGAGCGATGAGTGTGCTCTCCAGACTTGTGGTTTTTTCTTTCCTGAAAATGAATTTTGCATGGACTCCGAGCTAAACACAACCTTAATCGGGTGAGGAGTACACGATTAAAATATATTTTACTCCCATTAAATTCGAAAACCCTAATTTACATGGTTCTAGTGTAGGATACACCCTCCAATTTAAAGAGCGATGAGTGTGCTCTCCAGACTTGTGGTTTTTTCTTTCCTGAAAATGAATTTTGCATGGACTCCGAGCTAAACACAACCTTAATCGGAGTGAGGAGTACACGATTAAAATATATTTTACTCCCATTAAATTCGAAAACCCTAATTTACATGGGTTCTAGTGTAGGATACACCCTCCAATTTAAAGAGCGATGAGTGTGCTCTCCAGACTTGTGGTATTTTTCTTTCCTGAAAATGAATTTTGCATGGACTCCGAGCTAAACACAACCTTAATCGGAGTGAGGAGTACACGATTAAAATATATTTTACTCCCATTAAATTCGAAAACCCTAATTTACATGGGTTCTAGTGTAGGATACACCCTCCAATTTAAAGAGCGATGAGTGTGCTCTCCAGACTTGTGGTTTTTTCTTTCCTGAAAATGAATTTTGCATGGACTCCGGAGCTAAACACAACCTTAATCGGGTGAGGAGTACACGATTAAAATATATTTTACTCCCATTAAATTCGAAAACCCTAATTTACATGGGTTCTAGTGTAGGATACACCCTCCAATTTAAAGAGCGATGAGTGTGCTCTCCAGACTTGTGGTATTTTTCTTTCCTTGAAAATGAATTTTGCATGGACTCCGAGCTAAACACAACCTTAATCGGAGTGAGGAGTACACGATTAAAATATATTTTACTCCCATTAAATTCGAAAACCCTAATTTACATGGTTCTAGTGTAGGATACACCCTCCAATTTAAAGAGCGATGAGTGTGCTCTCCAGACTTGTGGTATTTTTCTTTCCTGAAAATGAATTTTGCATGGACTCCGAGCTAAACACAACCTTAATCGGAGTGAGGAGTACACGATTAAAATATATTTTACTCCCATTAAATTCGAAAACCCTAATTTACATGGGTTCTAGTGTAGGATACACCCTCCAATTTAAAGAGCGATGAGTGTGCTCTCCAGACTTGTGGTCTTTTTCTTTCCTGAAAATGAATTTTGCATGGACTCCGAGCTAAACACAACCTTAATCGGAGTGAGGAGTACACGATTAAAATATATTTTACTCCCATTAAATTCGAAAACCCTAATTTACATGGGTTCTAGTGTAGGATACACCCTCCAATTTAAAGAGCGATGAGTGTGCTCTCCAGACTTGTGGTATTTTTCTTTCCTTGAAAATGAATTTTGCATGGACTCCGAGCTAAACACAACCTTAATCGGAGTGAGGAGTACACGATTAAAATATATTTTACTCCCATTAAATTCGAAAACCCTAATTTACATGGGTTCTAGTGTAGGATACACCCTCCAATTTAAAGAGCGATGAGTGTGCTCTCCAGACTTGTGGTCTTTTTCTTTCCTGAAAATGAATTTTGCATGGACTCCGAGCTAAACACAACCTTAATCGGAGTGAGGAGTACACGATTAAAATATATTTTACTCCCATTAAATTGAAAACCCTAATTTACATGGGTTCTAGTGTAGGATACACCCTCCAATTTAAAGAGCGATGAGTGTGCTCTCCAGACTTGTGGTATTTTTCTTTCCTGAAAATGAATTTTGCATGGACTCCGGAGCTAAACACAACCTTAATCGGAGTGAGGAGTACACGATTAAAATATATTTTACTCCCATTAAATTCGAAAACCCTAATTTACATGGTTCTAGTGTAGGATACACCCTCCAATTTAAAGAGCGATGAGTGTGCTCTCCAGACTTGTGGTCTTTTTCTTTCCTGAAAATGAATTTGCATGGACTCCGAGCTAAACACAACCTTAATCGGAGTGAGGAGTACACGATTAAAATATATTTTACTCCCATTAAATTCGAAAACCCTAATTTACATGGGTTCTAGTGTAGGATACACCCTCCAATTTAAAGAGCGATGAGTGTGCTCTCCAGACTTGTGGTCTTTTTCTTTCCTCGAAAATGAATTTTGCATGGACTCCGGAGCTAAACACAACCTTAATCGGAGTGAGGAGTACACGATTAAAATATATTTTACTCCCATTAAATTCGAAAACCCTAATTTACATGGGTTCTAGTGTAGGATACACCCTCCAATTTAAAGAGCGATGAGTGTGCTCTCCAGACTTGTGGTATTTTTCTTTCCTGAAAATGAATTTTGCATGGACTCCGAGCTAAACACAACCTTAATCGGGTGAGGAGTACACGATTAAAATATATTTTACTCCCATTAAATTCGAAAACCCTAATTTACATGGGTTCTAGTGTAGGATACACCCTCCAATTTAAAGAGCGATGAGTGTGCTCTCCAGACTTGTGGTATTTTTCTTTCCTGAAAATGAATTTTGCATGGACTCCGGAGCTAAACACAACCTTAATCGGAGTGAGGAGTACACGATTAAAATATATTTTACTCCCATTAAATTCGAAAACCCTAATTTACATGGGTTCTAGTGTAGGATACACCCTCCAATTTAAAGAGCGATGAGTGTGCTCTCCAGACTTGTGGTCTTTTTCTTTCCTGAAAATGAATTTTGCATGGACTCCGAGCTAAACACAACCTTAATCGGGTGAGGAGTACACGATTAAAATATATTTTACTCCCATTAAATTCGAAAACCCTAATTTACATGGTTCTAGTGTAGGATACACCCTCCAATTTAAAGAGCGATGAGTGTGCTCTCCAGACTTGTGGTCTTTTTCTTTCCTCGAAAATGAATTTTGCATGGACTCCGGAGCTAAACACAACCTTAATCGGGTGAGGAGTACACGATTAAAATATATTTTACTCCCATTAAATTCGAAAACCCTAATTTACATGGTTCTAGTGTAGGATACACCCTCCAATTTAAAGAGCGATGAGTGTGCTCTCCAGACTTGTGGTCTTTTTCTTTCCTGAAAATGAATTTTGCATGGACTCCGGAGCTAAACACAACCTTAATCGGAGTGAGGAGTACACGATTAAAATATATTTTACTCCCATTAAATTCGAAAACCCTAATTTACATGGGTTCTAGTGTAGGATACACCCTCCAATTTAAAGAGCGATGAGTGTGCTCTCCAGACTTGTGGTCTTTTTCTTTCCTCGAAAATGAATTTTGCATGGACTCCGAGCTAAACACAACCTTAATCGGAGTGAGGAGTACACGATTAAAATATATTTTACTCCCATTAAATTCGAAAACCCTAATTTACATGGGTTCTAGTGTAGGATACACCCTCCAATTTAAAGAGCGATGAGTGTGCTCTCCAGACTTGTGGTATTTTTCTTTCCTGAAAATGAATTTTGCATGGACTCCGGAGCTAAACAAACCTTAATCGGGTGAGGAGTACACGATTAAAATATATTTTACTCCCATTAAATTCGAAAACCCTAATTTACATGGGTTCTAGTGTAGGATACACCCTCCAATTTAAAGAGCGATGAGTGTGCTCTCCAGACTTGTGGTTTTTTCTTTCCTGAAAATGAATTTGCATGGACTCCGAGCTAAACACAACCTTAATCGGAGTGAGGAGTACACGATTAAATATATTTTACTCCCATTAAATTCGAAAACCCTAATTTACATGGTTCTAGTGTAGGATACACCCTCCAATTTAAAGAGCGATGAGTGTGCTCTCCAGACTTGTGGTATTTTTCTTTCCTGAAAATGAATTTTGCATGGACTCCGAAGCTAAACACAACCTTAATCGGAGTGAGGAGTACACGATTAAAATATATTTTACTCCCATTAAATTCGAAAACCCTAATTTACATGGGTTCTAGTGTAGGATACACCCTCCAATTTAAAGAGCGATGAGTGTGCTCTCCAGACTTGTGGTATTTTTCTTTCCTGAAATGAATTTTGCATGGACTCCGGAGCTAAACAAACCTTAATCGGAGTGAGGAGTACACGATTAAAATATATTTTACTCCCATTAAATTCGAAAACCCTAATTTACATGGGTTCTAGTGTAGGATACACCCTCCAATTTAAAGAGCGATGAGTGTGCTCTCCAGACTTGTGGTCTTTTTCTTTCCTGAAAATGAATTTTGCATGGACTCCGAGCTAAACACAACCTTAATCGGAGTGAGGAGTACACGATTAAAATATATTTTACTCCCATTAAATTCGAAAACCCTAATTTACATGGGTTCTAGTGTAGGATACACCCTCCAATTTAAAGAGCGATGAGTGTGCTCTCCAGACTTGTGGTATTTTCTTTCCTGAAAATGAATTTTGCATGGACTCCGAGCTAAACACAACCTTAATCGGAGTGAGGAGTACACGATTAAAATATATTTTACTCCCATTAAATTCGAAAACCCTAATTTACATGGTTCTAGTGTAGGATACACCCTCCAATTTAAAGAGCGATGAGTGTGCTCTCCAGACTTGTGGTATTTTTCTTTCCTGAAAATGAATTTTGCATGGACTCCGAGCTAAACACAACCTTAATCGGAGTGAGGAGTACACGATTAAAATATATTTTACTCCCATTAAATTCGAAAACCCTAATTTACATGGTTCTAGTGTAGGATACACCCTCCAATTTAAAGAGCGATGAGTGTGCTCTCCAGACTTGTGGTCTTTTTCTTTCCTGAAAATGAATTTTGCATGGACTCCGGAGCTAAACACAACCTTAATCGGAGTGAGGAGTACACGATTAAAATATATTTTACTCCCATTAAATTCGAAAACCCTAATTTACATGGGTTCTAGTGTAGGATACACCCTCCAATTTAAAGAGCGATGAGTGTGCTCTCCAGACTTGTGGTCTTTTTCTTTCCTCGAAAATGAATTTTGCATGGACTCCGAGCTAAACACAACCTTAATCGGAGTGAGGAGTACACGATTAAAATATATTTTACTCCCATTAAATTCGAAAACCCTAATTTACATGGGTTCTAGTGTAGGATACACCCTCCAATTTAAAGAGCGATGAGTGTGCTCTCCAGACTTGTGGTATTTTTCTTTCCTTGAAAATGAATTTTGCATGGACTCCGAGCTAAACACAACCTTAATCGGAGTGAGGAGTACACGATTAAAATATATTTTACTCCCATTAAATTCGAAAACCCTAATTTACATGGGTTCTAGTGTAGGATACACCCTCCAATTTAAAGAGCGATGAGTGTGCTCTCCAGACTTGTGGTCTTTTTCTTTCCTCGAAATGAATTTTGCATGGACTCCGGAGCTAAACAAACCTTAATCGGAGTGAGGAGTACACGATTAAAATATATTTTACTCCCATTAAATTCGAAAACCCTAATTTACATGGGTTCTAGTGTAGGATACACCCTCCAATTTAAAGAGCGATGAGTGTGCTCTCCAGACTTGTGGTTTTTTCTTTCCTGAAAATGAATTTTGCATGGACTCCGGAGCTAAACAAACCTTAATCGGGTGAGGAGTACACGATTAAAATATATTTTACTCCCATTAAATTCGAAAACCCTAATTTACATGGGTTCTAGTGTAGGATACACCCTCCAATTTAAAGAGCGATGAGTGTGCTCTCCAGACTTGTGGTATTTTTCTTTCCTGAAAATGAATTTTGCATGGACTCCGAGCTAAACAAACCTTAATCGGAGTGAGGAGTACACGATTAAAATATATTTTACTCCCATTAAATTCGAAAACCCTAATTTACATGGGTTCTAGTGTAGGATACACCCTCCAATTTAAAGAGCGATGAGTGTGCTCTCCAGACTTGTGGTATTTTTCTTTCCTGAAAATGAATTTTGCATGGACTCCGAAGCTAAACACAACCTTAATCGGAGTGAGGAGTACACGATTAAAATATATTTTACTCCCATTAAATTCGAAAACCCTAATTTACATGGTTCTAGTGTAGGATACACCCTCCAATTTAAAGAGCGATGAGTGTGCTCTCCAGACTTGTGGTCTTTTCTTTCCTCGAAATGAATTTTGCATGGACTCCGGAGCTAAACAAACCTTAATCGGGGTGAGGAGTACACGATTAAAATATATTTTACTCCCATTAAATTCGAAAACCCTAATTTACATGGGTTCTAGTGTAGGATACACCCTCCAATTTAAAGAGCGATGAGTGTGCTCTCCAGACTTGTGGTATTTTTCTTTCCTGAAAATGAATTTTGCATGGACTCCGGAGCTAAACACAACCTTAATCGGAGTGAGGAGTACACGATTAAAATATATTTTACTCCCATTAAATTCGAAAACCCTAATTTACATGGGTTCTAGTGTAGGATACACCCTCCAATTTAAAGAGCGATGAGTGTGCTCTCCAGACTTGTGGTATTTTTCTTTCCTGAAAATGAATTTTGCATGGACTCCGGAGCTAAACACAACCTTAATCGGGTGAGGAGTACACGATTAAAATATATTTTACTCCCATTAAATTCGAAAACCCTAATTTACATGGGTTCTAGTGTAGGATACACCCTCCAATTTAAAGAGCGATGAGTGTGCTCTCCAGACTTGTGGTCTTTTTCTTTCCTGAAAATGAATTTTGCATGGACTCCGGAGCTAAACACAACCTTAATCGGAGTGAGGAGTACACGATTAAAATATATTTTACTCCCATTAAATTCGAAAACCCTAATTTACATGGGTTCTAGTGTAGGATACACCCTCCAATTTAAAGAGCGATGAGTGTGCTCTCCAGACTTGTGGTCTTTTTCTTTCCTTGAAAATGAATTTTGCATGGACTCCGAGCTAAACACAACCTTAATCGGAGTGAGGAGTACACGATTAAAATATATTTTACTCCCATTAAATTCGAAAACCCTAATTTACATGGGTTCTAGTGTAGGATACACCCTCCAATTTAAAGAGCGATGAGTGTGCTCTCCAGACTTGTGGTTTTTTCTTTCCTGAAAATGAATTTTGCATGGACTCCGAGCTAAACACAACCTTAATCGGAGTGAGGAGTACACGATTAAAATATATTTTACTCCCATTAAATTCGAAAACCCTAATTTACATGGTTCTAGTGTAGGATACACCCTCCAATTTAAAGAGCGATGAGTGTGCTCTCCAGACTTGTGGTATTTTTCTTTCCTTGAAAATGAATTTTGCATGGACTCCGGAGCTAAACACAACCTTAATCGGAGTGAGGAGTACACGATTAAAATATATTTTACTCCCATTAAATTCGAAAACCCTAATTTACATGGGTTCTAGTGTAGGATACACCCTCCAATTTAAAGAGCGATGAGTGTGCTCTCCAGACTTGTGGTATTTTTCTTTCCTGAAAATGAATTTTGCATGGACTCCGAAGCTAAACACAACCTTAATCGGAGTGAGGAGTACACGATTAAAATATATTTTACTCCCATTAAATTCGAAAACCCTAATTTACATGGTTCTAGTGTAGGATACACCCTCCAATTTAAAGAGCGATGAGTGTGCTCTCCAGACTTGTGGTCTTTTTCTTTCCTGAAAATGAATTTTGCATGGACTCCGGAGCTAAACAAACCTTAATCGGAGTGAGGAGTACACGATTAAAATATATTTTACTCCCATTAAATTCGAAAACCCTAATTTACATGGGTTCTAGTGTAGGATACACCCTCCAATTTAAAGAGCGATGAGTGTGCTCTCCAGACTTGTGGTATTTTTCTTTCCTGAAAATGAATTTTGCATGGACTCCGAGCTAAACACAACCTTAATCGGAGTGAGGAGTACACGATTAAAATATATTTTACTCCCATTAAATTCGAAAACCCTAATTTACATGGGTTCTAGTGTAGGATACACCCTCCAATTTAAAGAGCGATGAGTGTGCTCTCCAGACTTGTGGTATTTTTCTTTCCTTGAAAATGAATTTTGCATGGACTCCGAGCTAAACACAACCTTAATCGGAGTGAGGAGTACACGATTAAAATATATTTTACTCCCATTAAATTCGAAAACCCTAATTTACATGGGTTCTAGTGTAGGATACACCCTCCAATTTAAAGAGCGATGAGTGTGCTCTCCAGACTTGTGGTATTTTTCTTTCCTTGAAAATGAATTTTGCATGGACTCCGAGCTAAACACAACCTTAATCGGGTGAGGAGTACACGATTAAAATATATTTTACTCCCATTAAATTCGAAAACCCTAATTTACATGGGTTCTAGTGTAGGATACACCCTCCAATTTAAAGAGCGATGAGTGTGCTCTCCAGACTTGTGGTATTTTTCTTTCCTGAAAATGAATTTTGCATGGACTCCGAAGCTAAACACAACCTTAATCGGAGTGAGGAGTACACGATTAAAATATATTTTACTCCCATTAAATTCGAAAACCCTAATTTACATGGGTTCTAGTGTAGGATACACCCTCCAATTTAAAGAGCGATGAGTGTGCTCTCCAGACTTGTGGTATTTTTCTTTCCTTGAAAATGAATTTTGCATGGACTCCGAGCTAAACACAACCTTAATCGGAGTGAGGAGTACACGATTAAAATATATTTTACTCCCATTAAATTCGAAAACCCTAATTTACATGGGTTCTAGTGTAGGATACACCCTCCAATTTAAAGAGCGATGAGTGTGCTCTCCAGACTTGTGGTCTTTTTCTTTCCTGAAAATGAATTTTGCATGGACTCCGAGCTAAACACAACCTTAATCGGAGTGAGGAGTACACGATTAAAATATATTTTACTCCCATTAAATTCGAAAACCCTAATTTACATGGTTCTAGTGTAGGATACACCCTCCAATTTAAAGAGCGATGAGTGTGCTCTCCAGACTTGTGGTATTTTTCTTTCCTGAAAATGAATTTTGCATGGACTCCGGAGCTAAACACAACCTTAATCGGAGTGAGGAGTACACGATTAAAATATATTTTACTCCCATTAAATTCGAAAACCCTAATTTACATGGGTTCTAGTGTAGGATACACCCTCCAATTTAAAGAGCGATGAGTGTGCTCTCCAGATTGTGGTCTTTTTCTTTCCTGAAAATGAATTTTGCATGGACTCCGAGCTAAACACAACCTTAATCGGAGTGAGGAGTACACGATTAAAATATATTTTACTCCCATTAAATTCGAAAACCCTAATTTACATGGGTTCTAGTGTAGGATACACCCTCCAATTTAAAGAGCGATGAGTGTGCTCTCCAGACTTGTGGTATTTTTCTTTCCTGAAAATGAATTTGCATGGACTCCGAGCTAAACACAACCTTAATCGGGTGAGGAGTACACGATTAAAATATATTTTACTCCCATTAAATTCGAAAACCCTAATTTACATGGTTCTAGTGTAGGATACACCCTCCAATTTAAAGAGCGATGAGTGTGCTCTCCAGACTTGTGGTATTTTTCTTTCCTGAAAATGAATTTTGCATGGACTCCGGAGCTAAACACAACCTTAATCGGAGTGAGGAGTACACGATTAAAATATATTTTACTCCCATTAAATTCGAAAACCCTAATTTACATGGGTTCTAGTGTAGGATACACCCTCCAATTTAAAGAGCGATGAGTGTGCTCTCCAGACTTGTGGTCTTTTTCTTTCCTGAAAATGAATTTTGCATGGACTCCGAAGCTAAACACAACCTTAATCGGAGTGAGGAGTACACGATTAAAATATATTTTACTCCCATTAAATTCGAAAACCCTAATTTACATGGTTCTAGTGTAGGATACACCCTCCAATTTAAAGAGCGATGAGTGTGCTCTCCAGACTTGTGGTCTTTTTCTTTCCTCGAAAATGAATTTTGCATGGACTCCGGAGCTAAACACAACCTTAATCGGGTGAGGAGTACACGATTAAAATATATTTTACTCCCATTAAATTCGAAAACCCTAATTTACATGGTTCTAGTGTAGGATACACCCTCCAATTTAAAGAGCGATGAGTGTGCTCTCCAGACTTGTGGTATTTTTCTTTCCTGAAAATGAATTTTGCATGGACTCCGAGCTAAACAAACCTTAATCGGAGTGAGGAGTACACGATTAAAATATATTTTACTCCCATTAAATTCGAAAACCCTAATTTACATGGGTTCTAGTGTAGGATACACCCTCCAATTTAAAGAGCGATGAGTGTGCTCTCCAGACTTGTGGTATTTTTCTTTCCTGAAAATGAATTTTGCATGGACTCCGAGCTAAACAAACCTTAATCGGAGTGAGGAGTACACGATTAAAATATATTTTACTCCCATTAAATTCGAAAACCCTAATTTACATGGGTTCTAGTGTAGGATACACCCTCCAATTTAAAGAGCGATGAGTGTGCTCTCCAGACTTGTGGTCTTTTTCTTTCCTTGAAAATGAATTTTGCATGGACTCCGAAGCTAAACACAACCTTAATCGGAGTGAGGAGTACACGATTAAAATATATTTTACTCCCATTAAATTCGAAAACCCTAATTTACATGGGTTCTAGTGTAGGATACACCCTCCAATTTAAAGAGCGATGAGTGTGCTCTCCAGACTTGTGGTATTTTTCTTTCCTGAAAATGAATTTTGCATGGACTCCGAGCTAAACACAACCTTAATCGGAGTGAGGAGTACACGATTAAAATATATTTTACTCCCATTAAATTCGAAAACCCTAATTTACATGGGTTCTAGTGTAGGATACACCCTCCAATTTAAAGAGCGATGAGTGTGCTCTCCAGACTTGTGGTATTTTTCTTTCCATGAAAATGAATTTTGCATGGACTCCGAAGCTAAACACAACCTTAATCGGAGTGAGGAGTACACGATTAAAATATATTTTACTCCCATTAAATTCGAAAACCCTAATTTACATGGGTTCTAGTGTAGGATACACCCTCCAATTTAAAGAGCGATGAGTGTGCTCTCCAGACTTGTGGTCTTTTTCTTTCCTTGAAAATGAATTTTGCATGGACTCCGAAGCTAAACACAACCTTAATCGGGTGAGGAGTACACGATTAAAATATATTTTACTCCCATTAAATTCGAAAACCCTAATTTACATGGGTTCTAGTGTAGGATACACCCTCCAATTTAAAGAGCGATGAGTGTGCTCTCCAGACTTGTGGTCTTTTTCTTTCCTCGAAAATGAATTTTGCATGGACTCCGGAGCTAAACACAACCTTAATCGGGGTGAGGAGTACACGATTAAAATATATTTTACTCCCATTAAATTCGAAAACCCTAATTTACATGGGTTCTAGTGTAGGATACACCCTCCAATTTAAAGAGCGATGAGTGTGCTCTCCAGACTTGTGGTATTTTTCTTTCCTGAAAATGAATTTTGCATGGACTCCGGAGCTAAACACAACCTTAATCGGGTGAGGAGTACACGATTAAAATATATTTTACTCCCATTAAATTCGAAAACCCTAATTTACATGGTTCTAGTGTAGGATACACCCTCCAATTTAAAGAGCGATGAGTGTGCTCTCCAGACTTGTGGTATTTTTCTTTCCTGAAAATGAATTTTGCATGGACTCCGAGCTAAACAAACCTTAATCGGAGTGAGGAGTACACGATTAAAATATATTTTACTCCCATTAAATTCGAAAACCCTAATTTACATGGTTCTAGTGTAGGATACACCCTCCAATTTAAAGAGCGATGAGTGTGCTCTCCAGACTTGTGGTCTTTTTCTTTCCTGAAAATGAATTTTGCATGGACTCCGAGCTAAACACAACCTTAATCGGAGTGAGGAGTACACGATTAAAATATATTTTACTCCCATTAAATTCGAAAACCCTAATTTACATGGGTTCTAGTGTAGGATACACCCTCCAATTTAAAGAGCGATGAGTGTGCTCTCCAGACTTGTGGTCTTTTTCTTTCCTCGAAATGAATTTTGCATGGACTCCGAGCTAAACAAACCTTAATCGGAGTGAGGAGTACACGATTAAAATATATTTTACTCCCATTAAATTCGAAAACCCTAATTTACATGGTTCTAGTGTAGGATACACCCTCCAATTTAAAGAGCGATGAGTGTGCTCTCCAGACTTGTGGTATTTTTCTTTCCTGAAAATGAATTTTGCATGGACTCCGGAGCTAAACAAACCTTAATCGGGTGAGGAGTACACGATTAAAATATATTTTACTCCCATTAAATTCGAAAACCCTAATTTACATGGGTTCTAGTGTAGGATACACCCTCCAATTTAAAGAGCGATGAGTGTGCTCTCCAGACTTGTGGTCTTTTTCTTTCCTTGAAAATGAATTTTGCATGGACTCCGGAGCTAAACACAACCTTAATCGGAGTGAGGAGTACACGATTAAAATATATTTTACTCCATTAAATTCGAAAACCCTAATTTACATGGGTTCTAGTGTAGGATACACCCTCCAATTTAAAGAGCGATGAGTGTGCTCTCCAGACTTGTGGTCTTTTTCTTTCCTGAAAATGAATTTTGCATGGACTCCGAAGCTAAACACAACCTTAATCGGAGTGAGGAGTACACGATTAAAATATATTTTACTCCCATTAAATTCGAAAACCCTAATTTACATGGGTTCTAGTGTAGGATACACCCTCCAATTTAAAGAGCGATGAGTGTGCTCTCCAGACTTGTGGTATTTTTCTTTCCTGAAAATGAATTTTGCATGGACTCCGAGCTAAACACAACCTTAATCGGAGTGAGGAGTACACGATTAAAATATATTTTACTCCCATTAAATTCGAAAACCCTAATTTACATGGGTTCTAGTGTAGGATACACCCTCCAATTTAAAGAGCGATGAGTGTGCTCTCCAGACTTGTGGTATTTTTCTTTCCTGAAAATGAATTTTGCATGGACTCCGAGCTAAACACAACCTTAATCGGAGTGAGGAGTACACGATTAAAATATATTTTACTCCCATTAAATTCGAAAACCCTAATTTACATGGGTTCTAGTGTAGGATACACCCTCCAATTTAAAGAGCGATGAGTGTGCTCTCCAGACTTGTGGTCTTTTTCTTCCTCGAAAATGAATTTTGCATGGACTCCGAGCTAAACAAACCTTAATCGGAGTGAGGAGTACACGATTAAAATATATTTTACTCCCATTAAATTCGAAAACCCTAATTTACATGGGTTCTAGTGTAGGATACACCCTCCAATTTAAAGAGCGATGAGTGTGCTCTCCAGACTTGTGGTTTTTTCTTTCCTGAAAATGAATTTTGCATGGACTCCGAGCTAAACAAACCTTAATCGGAGTGAGGAGTACACGATTAAAATATATTTTACTCCCATTAAATTCGAAAACCCTAATTTACATGGGTTCTAGTGTAGGATACACCCTCCAATTTAAAGAGCGATGAGTGTGCTCTCCAGACTTGTGGTATTTTTCTTTCCTGAAAATGAATTTTGCATGGACTCCGAGCTAAACACAACCTTAATCGGAGTGAGGAGTACACGATTAAAATATATTTTACTCCCATTAAATTCGAAAACCCTAATTTACATGGTTCTAGTGTAGGATACACCCTCCAATTTAAAGAGCGATGAGTGTGCTCTCCAGACTTGTGGTATTTTTCTTTCCTGAAAATGAATTTTGCATGGACTCCGAGCTAAACAAACCTTAATCGGGTGAGGAGTACACGATTAAAATATATTTTACTCCCATTAAATTCGAAAACCCTAATTTACATGGGTTCTAGTGTAGGATACACCCTCCAATTTAAAGAGCGATGAGTGTGCTCTCCAGACTTGTGGTATTTTTCTTTCCTTGAAAATGAATTTTGCATGGACTCCGAAGCTAAACACAACCTTAATCGGAGTGAGGAGTACACGATTAAAATATATTTTACTCCCATTAAATTCGAAAACCCTAATTTACATGGGTTCTAGTGTAGGATACACCCTCCAATTTAAAGAGCGATGAGTGTGCTCTCCAGACTTGTGGTATTTTTCTTTCCTGAAAATGAATTTTGCATGGACTCCGGAGCTAAACAAACCTTAATCGGAGTGAGGAGTACACGATTAAAATATATTTTACTCCCATTAAATTCGAAAACCCTAATTTACATGGGTTCTAGTGTAGGATACACCCTCCAATTTAAAGAGCGATGAGTGTGCTCTCCAGACTTGTGGTCTTTTTCTTTCCTGAAAATGAATTTTGCATGGACTCCGAGCTAAACACAACCTTAATCGGAGTGAGGAGTACACGATTAAAATATATTTTACTCCCATTAAATTCGAAAACCCTAATTTACATGGGTTCTAGTGTAGGATACACCCTCCAATTTAAAGAGCGATGAGTGTGCTCTCCAGACTTGTGGTCTTTTTCTTTCCTCGAAAATGAATTTTGCATGGACTCCGAGCTAAACACAACCTTAATCGGAGTGAGGAGTACACGATTAAAATATATTTTACTCCCATTAAATTCGAAAACCCTAATTTACATGGGTTCTAGTGTAGGATACACCCTCCAATTTAAAGAGCGATGAGTGTGCTCTCCAGACTTGTGGTATTTTTCTTTCCTGAAAATGAATTTTGCATGGACTCCGGAGCTAAACACAACCTTAATCGGAGTGAGGAGTACACGATTAAAATATATTTTACTCCCATTAAATTCGAAAACCCTAATTTACATGGTTCTAGTGTAGGATACACCCTCCAATTTAAAGAGCGATGAGTGTGCTCTCCAGACTTGTGGTCTTTTTCTTTCCTGAAAATGAATTTTGCATGGACTCCGGAGCTAAACACAACCTTAATCGGAGTGAGGAGTACACGATTAAAATATATTTTACTCCCATTAAATTCGAAAACCCTAATTTACATGGTTCTAGTGTAGGATACACCCTCCAATTTAAAGAGCGATGAGTGTGCTCTCCAGACTTGTGGTCTTTTTCTTTCCTGAAAATGAATTTTGCATGGACTCCGGAGCTAAACACAACCTTAATCGGGTGAGGAGTACACGATTAAAATATATTTTACTCCCATTAAATTCGAAAACCCTAATTTACATGGGTTCTAGTGTAGGATACACCCTCCAATTTAAAGAGCGATGAGTGTGCTCTCCAGACTTGTGGTTTTTTCTTTCCTGAAAATGAATTTTGCATGGACTCCGGAGCTAAACACAACCTTAATCGGAGTGAGGAGTACACGATTAAAATATATTTTACTCCCATTAAATTCGAAAACCCTAATTTACATGGGTTCTAGTGTAGGATACACCCTCCAATTTAAAGAGCGATGAGTGTGCTCTCCAGACTTGTGGTATTTTTCTTTCCTGAAAATGAATTTTGCATGGACTCCGAAGCTAAACAAACCTTAATCGGAGTGAGGAGTACACGATTAAAATATATTTTACTCCCATTAAATTCGAAAACCCTAATTTACATGGGTTCTAGTGTAGGATACACCCTCCAATTTAAAGAGCGATGAGTGTGCTCTCCAGACTTGTGGTATTTTTCTTTCCTGAAAATGAATTTTGCATGGACTCCGAAGCTAAACACAACCTTAATCGGAGTGAGGAGTACACGATTAAAATATATTTTACTCCCATTAAATTCGAAAACCCTAATTTACATGGGTTCTAGTGTAGGATACACCCTCCAATTTAAAGAGCGATGAGTGTGCTCTCCAGACTTGTGGTTTTTTCTTTCCTGAAAATGAATTTTGCATGGACTCCGAGCTAAACACAACCTTAATCGGAGTGAGGAGTACACGATTAAAATATATTTTACTCCCATTAAATTCGAAAACCCTAATTTACATGGTTCTAGTGTAGGATACACCCTCCAATTTAAAGAGCGATGAGTGTGCTCTCCAGACTTGTGGTATTTTTCTTTCCTGAAAATGAATTTTGCATGGACTCCGAGCTAAACACAACCTTAATCGGAGTGAGGAGTACACGATTAAAATATATTTTACTCCCATTAAATTCGAAAACCCTAATTTACATGGGTTCTAGTGTAGGATACACCCTCCAATTTAAAGAGCGATGAGTGTGCTCTCCAGACTTGTGGTATTTTTCTTTCCTGAAAATGAATTTTGCATGGACTCCGGAGCTAAACACAACCTTAATCGGAGTGAGGAGTACACGATTAAAATATATTTTACTCCCATTAAATTCGAAAACCCTAATTTACATGGGTTCTAGTGTAGGATACACCCTCCAATTTAAAGAGCGATGAGTGTGCTCTCCAGACTTGTGGTATTTTTCTTTCCTGAAAATGAATTTTGCATGGACTCCGAGCTAAACACAACCTTAATCGGAGTGAGGAGTACACGATTAAAATATATTTTACTCCCATTAAATTCGAAAACCCTAATTTACATGGGTTCTAGTGTAGGATACACCCTCCAATTTAAAGAGCGATGAGTGTGCTCTCCAGACTTGTGGTATTTTTCTTTCCTTGAAAATGAATTTTGCATGGACTCCGAGCTAAACACAACCTTAATCGGAGTGAGGAGTACACGATTAAAATATATTTTACTCCCATTAAATTCGAAAACCCTAATTTACATGGGTTCTAGTGTAGGATACACCCTCCAATTTAAAGAGCGATGAGTGTGCTCTCCAGACTTGTGGTCTTTTTCTTTCCTGAAAATGAATTTTGCATGGACTCCGGAGCTAAACACAACCTTAATCGGAGTGAGGAGTACACGATTAAAATATATTTTACTCCCATTAAATTCGAAAACCCTAATTTACATGGGTTCTAGTGTAGGATACACCCTCCAATTTAAAGAGCGATGAGTGTGCTCTCCAGACTTGTGGTATTTTCTTTCCTGAAAATGAATTTTGCATGGACTCCGAGCTAAACAAACCTTAATCGGGTGAGGAGTACACGATTAAAATATATTTTACTCCCATTAAATTCGAAAACCCTAATTTACATGGTTCTAGTGTAGGATACACCCTCCAATTTAAAGAGCGATGAGTGTGCTCTCCAGACTTGTGGTATTTTTCTTTCCTGAAAATGAATTTGCATGGACTCCGAGCTAAACAAACCTTAATCGGAGTGAGGAGTACACGATTAAAATATATTTTACTCCCATTAAATTCGAAAACCCTAATTTACATGGGTTCTAGTGTAGGATACACCCTCCAATTTAAAGAGCGATGAGTGTGCTCTCCAGACTTGTGGTATTTTTCTTTCCTGAAATGAATTTTGCATGGACTCCGGAGCTAAACACAACCTTAATCGGAGTGAGGAGTACACGATTAAAATATATTTTACTCCCATTAAATTCGAAAACCCTAATTTACATGGGTTCTAGTGTAGGATACACCCTCCAATTTAAAGAGCGATGAGTGTGCTCTCCAGACTTGTGGTCTTTTTCTTTCCTCGAAAATGAATTTTGCATGGACTCCGGAGCTAAACATAACCTTAATCGGGTGAGGAGTACACGATTAAAATATATTTTACTCCATTAAATTTGAAAACCCTAATTTACATGGTTCTAGTGTAGGATACACCCTCCAATTTAAAGAGCGATGAGTGTGCTCTCCAGACTTGTGGTTTTTTCTTTCCTGAAAATGAATTTGCATGGACTCCGAGCTAAACACAACCTTAATCGGGTGAGGAGTACACGATTAAAATATTTTACTCCATTAAATTCGAAAACCCTAATTTACATGGTTCTAGTGTAGGATACACCTCCAATTTAAAGAGCATGAGTGTGCTCTCCAGACTTGTGGTTTTTTCTTTCCTGAAATGAATTTTGCATGGACTCCGAGCTAAACACAACCTTAATCGAGGTGAGGAGTACACGATTAAAATATATTTTACTCCCATTAAATTCGAAAACCCTAATTTACATGGTTCTAGTGTAGATACACCTCCAATTTAAAGAGCGATGAGTTGCTCTCCAGACTTGTGGTTTTTTCTTTCCTGAAAATGAATTTGCATGGACTCCGGAGCTAAACAAACCTTAATCGGAGTGAGGAGTACACGATTAAAATATATTTTACTCCCATTAAATTCGAAAACCCTAATTTACATGGGTTCTAGTGTAGGATACACCTCCAATTTAAAGAGCGATGAGTGTGCTCTCCAGACTTGTGTATTTTTCTTTCCTTGAAAATGAATTTTGCATGGACTCCGAAGCTAAACACAACCTTAATCGGAGTGAGGAGTACACGATTAAAATATATTTTACTCCCATTAAATTCGAAAACCCTAATTTACATGGTTCTAGTGTAGGATACACCCTCCAATTTAAAGAGCGATGAGTGTGCTCTCCAGACTTGTGGTATTTTTCTTTCCTGAAAATGAATTTTGCATGGACTCCGAGCTAACACAACCTTAATCGGGTGAGGAGTACACGATTAAATATATTTTACTCCCATTAAATTCGAAAACCCTAATTTACATGGTTCTAGTGTAGGATACACCTCCAATTTAAGAGCGATGAGTGTGCTCTCGACTTGTGGTCTTTTTCTTTCCTCGAAAATGAATTTTGCATGGACTCCGAGCTAAACACAACCTTAATCGGGAGTGAGGAGTACACGATTAAAATATATTTTACTCCCATTAAATTCGAAAACCCTAATTTACATGGGTTCTAGTGTAGGATACACCCTCCAATTTAAAGAGCCGATGAGTGTGCTCTCCAGACTTGTGGTCTTTTTCTTTCCTCGAAATGAATTTTGCATGGACTCCGGAGCTAAACACAACCTTAATCGGGTGAGGAGTACACGATTAAAATATATTTTACTCCCATTAAATTCGAAAACCCTAATTACATGGGTTCTAGTGTAGGATACACCCTCCAATTTAAAGAGCGATGAGTGTGCTCTCCAACTTGTGTTTTTTCTTCCTGAAATGAATTTGCATGGACTCGGCTAAACAACCTTAATCGGGTGAGGAGTACACGATTAAAATATTTCTCATTAATTCAAACCTTTTACATGGGTTCTAGTGTAGGATACACCCTCCAATTTAAAAGAGCATGAGTGTGCTCTCCAGACTTGTGGTCTTTTCTTTCCTGAAATGAATTTTGCATGGTAAAACTTAATCGGTGGGAGTACCGTAAAAATATTTTACTCATTAAATTACCAATTTACAGTCTAGGTGTCATTCGAGATGTCCGAGGTCTTTTTACACTCCGATCCCTTAAAAACATATTATTTACTCCAAATTCGCTATTTTTCTATTTACACCCTCTAAAATGATTCTTCACATGGACTTCCGAAAATAACTTATGTGAGTAACACACTAAT
>NC_092041.1:55531647-55566269 GCF_003086295.3 Arachis hypogaea
TACACCCATGTAAATAGGGTTTCGAATCAATGGATAAATATATTTAATCGTTACTCTCACGATTAAGTTGGTTTAGCTCGGAGTCCTGATACGTAAAAATAAGATTCACGTACAACGGCAAGTATACCGGTCGTATCAAGTAATAAGACTCACAAAGAGTGAGGTCGATCCCACAGAGATTGGTAGATTAAGCAACTTTAGTTAAATGGTAGATTTAGTCAAGCAAACATAGTTTTGATTTCATGAACATTTTGATTTTTGAACATAATTGCAAGAGTGTAAATGACACAGAATGTAAAGAACTAGAAGATAGAAATAAAGTGAAAGTAAATAACGGAAACTTAAATTGCAAGAAACTTAAAGGACATCAAATGTAAATTGCAATAAAATAAAGTGCTGAATTCTAAAGAGCAAGAGAGTAAGAAATAAATAAATAGAATGTAAATGACAAGAATAATAAATTGCAAGAATGTAGAAGGGAATTGGGCAATGGGTTTTCAAACACTAAGAACAAGAGAAATGAGAATTAATGATAGAGAGGATCATTAGGGATCAGAGATGCTAGTTTTCATGAATTGATGTTAGTCAAATCCTCCTCAATCATGGGTATAGATCCATGGCAAGTGGGTGATTGAATCCCAATCTCTTGGTGATTCAATCTCTCTCAACATAACCAATTGCCACTCTCGTGATCTAATTGTTCATGAGAAGAGATGAAGCTCAAATCTAATCCAGCCACACAATTCCTATAATCTCAACCAAGGAGAGTTACATCTCACATACTAACCAAGGTATATTGATTAAAGAAATCATGAAAGGATGAACTCTAAACTGAATTATGTGGCTCATTCCTCAAATTCACCACATAATTCATATAGATTAACCCCTCTCTCGATGGTGGTTGAATCTTTGAAGATCAAGAGTTCCCTCTTTAGATCAACCACTAGAATTGAGGAGGAAAGATGAGTTCACCAATTCATTCCAACAAGCAGAGCTCTTCCCCTAATGAAAGTGGGGTTTAGTGAGTCATTGCTCTAATTTCAACAACAATTGCCATAAATCAAAATTAAACTAAATTGCAAGAAAGATGAAGAAGAATAATGAAATGCTTAAAGCTTAAGAAATGAAGAAGAGAAATTCCAAGAAGAACCCAGAAATGCTCCCGGGTATCCTCCCGGAAGTGCTAACAAGTAAAAGTGCTCAAAGTATGAAAAAGTTCTAAGTGTCAAAAAGTGTAAAAAGTCCCCTACAAGTACACCAATCTCTTCTATTTATACTACTCCCAAAATTTCTTCAGAGATCTTCAATTTGGGTTAGCAATGTGGGCTTTCTCATTGTTGCATTCTTGGTTCAATTGAAGAAGTTGTTGGCCTTTGTGATGAATAGGGGAAGCAGAGGAAGTTGGCAACCATTCTGGCCCATTGAGGGGCGTTATTGGCAATAACTCCAGGCTTAATGCACGTTGGCAACGTGCATGACATTTTCCTGGAAGTGAAGTATGAGACTTGGGCGTTGCTAGCCCAAGTTGTTGCTAACAACTTGCTTTTCCTCTTCTTGGCTCTACTTTCATGCTAAATGTAGCCCAGAATTTGAGTGTCAACCTTCTGCCTCAATATGGACTATTATACATCATTGGAAAGCTCTTGATGTCTATTTTTCAATGCCACTGGAATCACCTCATTTGGACTTTCTTAGCTCAAGTTATGCTTCCTCAAAGAAGGTAAGGTCAAGCTGCCAAGTTGTTGCCAAAAACGCACCTTCACTCCCAAGTTGGCAACGTGCCCGTGCCTAGCCTCCCAAGGCAGGGACTTGGGGCTGGCGTTGTTGCAAAACACGCCCCCTTTCTAGCACGTTGGCAACGTGCTCGTGCCCCCCTCCAGGGCTCATCTCTAGCCTTCTTGAATTTCACTTCATGTTCTTGTTTTTAGGGCCTAAAGATGACTCTGGTTTGGCTTCAATTTTGTGCTCCACCATAGACTCTCATATATGGTTGGAAAGCTCTGAATGTTAGCTTTCCAACGCAACTGGAAGCACTCAATTTGGATCTCTGTAGCTCAAGATATCTTCCATTGAAGGGGACATGGTCAGGCTGTCTTGTTGGAGTTGTTGTGGATAACGCCCCTATATTCCAAGTTAGCAACGTGCATCACAATTTTCCTGGCGTTGTTGATGAACACTCCTTCTCTTCAGCACGTTGGCAACGTGCTCGAGCCTTTCTCAAGGCTCCATGTTTGCTTCCTGGCGTTGGCAACGTGCATGGCAAGGCTTATGGGCGTTGGCAACTTGATTGGTGCCCGTCCTGGCGTTGGCAACGTGCATGGCACGGCTTGTGGGCGTTGGCAACGTGCATGGCATGGCTTATGGGCGTTGGCAACTTGATTGGTGCGACTTATTGGCGTTGGCAACTTGGTTGGCACCAAGACTTGGTGCCTAGCCAAGCAACCATTCCTGGCGTTGTTGCCAAACACGCCAATGCTTCCTAGCTCAACAACGTGCTCGAGCTCCCCTTTGGTGCCAAAATTGCTTACTACGTTGCCAAGGAACACGCCTTCATAACTTGGCGTTGGCAACGTGCATCTCATTTTCCTGGGCCAAGTTTGCTTGTGTGGCGTTGCCTAGGGACACGCCTATGGTTCCTGGCGTTGGCAACGCCCTCGAGCTCCTCTTCAAGGCTCCATTTGTTGCTTGGCGTTGCCTTGAATAACGCCTATGGTTCCTGGCGTTGGCAACGCCAGCTTCTTCTCCTCTTGGGCCAAGCTCACTCATGTGCGTTGCCTTGAGACACGCCAATAGTTCTTGGCGTTGGCAACGCCCTCGAAACTCCTTCATAGCCCAAGTTCCTTGCTTGTGTGCGTTTCCCATAACAACTCACTTCTTCCTCCAAGTTGGCAACGCCAACATTTGCTCTCCAGGGCTGCCTTGGCGTTGCCTTCAACAACGCACCCTCTTCTCCAAGTTGGCAACGCCAACTTATGCTCTTCCAAGGCTGCCAAGCTTGCTTCACAAATTGGCGTTGGCAACGCCCTTCTAGAGTTGGCAACGCCAAAATTTGCTTCTCCAGGGCTGCCTGGCGTTGCCATGAACAACGCCCACTATCTCCAAGTTGGCAACGCCAACTTTTGTTCTTCAAGGTTGCCTGGCGTTGCCATGAACAACGCCCACTATCTCCAAGTTGGCAACGCCAACTTCTTCTTTCCCAGCTTGCATCATTCTTGCTTCCATGCTTTCTTGTTTCATCACCTATCATCAACAAGGGAAATAGCTTCAAAGTCTTACCAATTCATGCAATAAATTTCATGAGATTCATTCATACTCATTCATATATGCATTCCTTAAATCATTTGCATGAATTTGGCTAGAATCAACATGTTCCTTGGTGTTCTCATGCATGAAGATAAAACTCATAAAAGGACTTGTTTATTTAGAGAAAATGAGTGAGATTAAGCTAAAACCAACTAAACTAACTAGCTAATATAACAAATATGCAATTGCATCACAACACCAAACTTAAAGTGTTGCTTGTCCTCAAGCAAAATATAAAAACTTTGTCACAAGAATTTAAGATGTAAGACTTGAATGTTCTTCCAGAGAGTAATTTTTCATTGAGCATGTCATCCTCACTTGTGTGGTCATTAATTTATTGTAATTGAACACAACTATTCAACTTTTTCAATTAAAATGCTTGCTTCACTACTAAATTGGTTAACTTCACTAGACTTCTTTTATACCTTAGCACATGACCCTTGAACCATTCTTTCCTTGATGCTTCTATTCTTTTTTTATATTCCCCTTTTTTTTTCATTTCAAATGAGCTTGAAATCTTGTCTTAAGGCGGCTCTTTAGCATAAGCTTTCAATCAACAATCCCAAACCGGTTGGTTCAAGTTGTTAAGTGTTGAGACACTCTTAAAGATTTACTAACTCAAGCCTCTCTCCTTAACACATTCAATCACAGGCATATAACATTGAAATTTTGTTTGGATAGTGGTGTCCAGCACCTCTTTGGGTTGCTAAATGTTCTGTTATAGAGCTACTCTTGATTGTGGGTTTTCAATCGATAATCCTGAGTTAGTTAACTCAAGTTATCGGGTGATGAAGCACCCCTCGGATTTACTGGCCCAAGTATGTCTCTTAACATCAATCACCACAGACACATATCCAAATTTTGTCATTGATGCCTAGCCTTTCATTCTTTGTACTCTATTTTCTTTATTGTCAAGGTTATTTGTGCTTTTACTGATAAAGTCCTTGTGATCCTTAACCGAACTAGTCTTGTATTAGCAAGCATTCTTTTGAATTTCTTGAACATTGCTTCTTTCACAATAAAATATACTAGCACTTTTCTTATGGGACAACATGATCCTTTTTAAGCTAGATTTCTCTCTGTTCTTGCTCAAACTACATCTTTTATTCCATTGACAAGTAAAAGTACTTAAGACAAGCAACCATTCCAAACTTGTGAGTAGTGATGCATGGAATGGGCAACATAAAAGATAATGCTTCAAAGAAAAAAAATATGCATCTTAGAAGGTATACCATATTTCAGACATACATCTTCTTTATTTAATAAAACATAAAGAAAAACAAAGGAACTTCACCACCTTTAGTCTTCATGTCCCTTTTCCCTTGCTTGATTCTCCTTGCTTTCCTTTGCCCTTTGGATCTTCTTTCTTTTTCTTTCTTAGTTCTCCTTGTTGTTTTGTTGTTGCATCCCCCTTTGGATCTTCTTTCTTTTTGCTTCTCCGTTCTCCTTGTTGTTTTGTCGTTGCATCCCCCTCTTCTCTTTGCCACACTCCTGAGCTTATCATTGTCTCATTTAGCCTTTGTTGATTAAATCTCACCCTTGCAAGTTCCTGCTCTTCAAATATCTTGCGAGCTTCATTAAAGGTTTTAATTTGTGGGTTGAGTAATGGGGGTGTGGAGCAGAGGTAACTGAGCTTTTCTTGGGTGCATATATCATAGTCAAGTCTGTCCTTGTGCCTGGCTTCCCTGAACATTCTGCTTTCATTGAAATCTTTGTGAAATGCATTATGTCTAGCATCCAACCTATGGAGAAGTTCTCTTTGCTGAGCTTGCTCTTTCCTTAGTTGAGCTTGTTCTTGTATTACTTTCTCCATGGCTTTTTCATGTTCCACAGTTGAATTGTTGATGGCTTCCTGCATCTTGGCATATTGTTCTTGTTGTAATTCCATCATGTGTGCTTGGTATTCATTTTGTTGGTTCATCCATTGAACTTGAACCCCTCTTTGTTGGTCCATCAATTGCCAAAGGTCCCTTTGTTGTTGAGCTTGTTCCTCTTGGCTTCTTTGAATTTGTGAATATTGTCCAGAAATCCCTTCCAAGGCGGCTTGGAGTTGGTTCATGTTCAAGGTATGAGGTTCTTCCATTTCTTGAGGCTCCTCCTCTTGTCTTGCTTCTTTCCTTTTCTTCCTTCTTGCTAAAGGTTGCCTTTCCAATTGGGTTGTGGTGATGAATTCTAACCTTTCTCGAGTAAGAGATTTTCCAACAGAGACCAAATCAGTTTCTCCAAATTCTTCCAGAGGCACTCCAGCTTCTTCACATAGGCGCAGAATGGTACTAGGATATCCTAGCCAGCTGTCCTGTTTGACTTTTTGAGCTATGTCAATGATGTTCTTGGCTATAATGTCTCCAACATTGATTTCTCCTCCTTTCATTATATAATGGATCATTATTGCTCTATTCACCGTTACCTCAGAATTATTTGAAGTGGACATCAATGATCTCCTCACTATGTCATGCCATCCTTTTGCTTGAGGTATGAGATCACCTCTCCGAAGTTTGAGTGGTTGTCCATGTGAATCCAGCACCCAATCCGTGCCTACTCTGCATAAGTCACTTACCACATCCATGTATCTTGGGTCATTTTCAACCCTTTCTTCATAGCTAGCTCGTTTGAACTGTTTTGCCTTGACCTTTAGCACCCTGTTGATGGTGTCCGGGCTAAAATCAACAGTCACACCTCTTACATAACTCATGTATGGTTCTTCATCATCATATTCTCTTATCACATTAGTGTAGAACTCATGGATGAGAAGCATGCTCACTTCTTGCGGTTGGTCACAGAGAAGCTCCCATCCCCTTTTTCTGATTATTTTTTGTATTTCAGGGTATTCATCTTTTCTTAGCTTGAATGGTAGCTCTGGAACAACATCTTTGCTTGACATCCAGCTGAAGATACGCTCGTTGTGTTTGGATTTGAATCTTCTTTGATCAAATTCATCTTCTCTCCTATCCCTTGATGATGAGGCCATTGAGATTCACTTGCAAGGTTGAATCTCCCCAACACCAAACTTAGATGAATGCTTGTCCTCAAGCACAAGGAAAATGGTTGTGAATGGGGGATATATGACACAACGTGACTTAGGCAAGCTAGAAAATGATGGTGAAGGGGGGTGGAGTGTTTCGGTTATGTGAGGAGATGTGATGCTTCAAGAGTTTTGTTGGGTAAAGATGAGGTTCAAGGCTAGAATTTGTGAAACATGGAATAGGTTGGAGGTTGAGTATGAGTTCGGGTACTTAAATGAGGTTATGGGGGTAGAAGAATGAGTGATGAAGAATGAGGTTTGATGAATATGGTTGAAGTATTTAAAGTGAAAGTTGGTGGGGAGGCATGGTTCTAGTGACATTTAAGGCTCGGTCATGGCATGGGGAGCATGCTTCCTTGTGCCCAATGCATGTTGAGTTGTTTTTCCCCATGCACAAAGTTCAAAACTCATGTGACTTCCCTTCCTTGTGTATCAGTGACCTCACTCACCAAGATTCCCCATCATTTCTTTCCTTCTTTCATTATATGCTTCCAAGATTCCCCATCACTTCTTTCTTTCTTTCCTGCAACAAAATTCCAAAAGTTTGAGATTCTTAAAGTGACATTAATAGCTAACAACTTATGATGATATTCCTATGCAAAATTGACTAAACTAAAATTAAAATTTATGAATCTATTTTTTTCTAGCATTAGTAATGTAAGTAAAGACACCAAACTTAGTTTGTGACTAAGTGTTCTATGGAATTAATTCCAAAGATAGCCACATCAAACTTAGTATTTTGCCTACATTATATGCTATTTTACGTTTTTTTTTTTTTTTTTGAAGAAGAATAAATGACTATACTTCCATAGTCTAGCATTTTCGTGTATGTATGGACACCAAACTTAGTTTGTGGCTAAGTGTTGTAGAACACACTTTTGCCATTACTTCAAGATTGGCCACACCAAACTTAGTGCCTTGCATACACCATGTACTAGTCTACTTAATCATTATTGGTTACTAAAATATGAAAATAAAAGACTCCCTGTGCATGGGTTGCCTCCCATGAAGCGCTTTGTTTATTGTCCTTAGCTCGACACTGCAGTTTCTTTGCTCATGTTAAGAGTTGCACACTCTCTTCCTTGCTCCAAGGGCCACCAAAATAGTGCTTCACCCTATGTCCATTAGCTGTGAAGGTTTGCTTTGAGGCTTCATCAAGTAATTCAACATAGCCATGAGGTGATACTTTGGTGATGGTGTATGGACCAGTCCATCTAGATCTCAGCTTCCCAGGGAAGATCTTCAATCTTGAGTTGAATAACAACACCTTTTGGCCCGGTTCGAATGTTCTTTGAGAGATCCTCTTATCATGCCATCTCTTTGCTCTCTCCTTGTATATTTTGGCATTGTCATATGCCTCCAATCTGAACTCCTCAAGTTCATTGAGTTGTAACAACCTCTTCTCTCCTGCTGCTTGAGCATCTAAATTCAGAAGTTTGGTGGCCCAAAAGGCCTTATGTTCAAGCTCCACAGGGAGGTGGCATGCCTTTCCATACACCAGCTGAAATGGAGATTTTCCTATGGGTGTCTTGAAGGCTGTCCTATATGCCCAAAGTGCATCATCCAGCTTCCTAACCCAATCCTTTCTTGTTGTTCCCACAGTTTTCTCCAAGATCCTTTTTAGCTCTCTGTTGGCAAGTTCAGCTTGCCCATTGGTTTGAGGGTGATATGGTGTGGCCACTTTGTGAGTAACACCATATTTGTGGAGTAAAGAATTGAGTTGTTTGTTGCAAAAGTGGCTTCCCCCATCACTTATAAGTCCTTTGGGCACTCCAAATCTAGTGAAGATGTTCTTTTTGAGGAATTGCAAGACCACGTTGGTATCACATGTGGTGGTGGCTATTGCTTCTACCCATTTGGAGACATACTCTACTGCTACCAAGATGTATTTGAATGTGTAGGATGGAGGAAAAGGTCCCATGAAATCTATTCCCCACAAATCAAAAAGTTCCACTTCCAAAATGAACTTCTGAGGCATCTCATTTTTCTTTGACAAACCCCCTGTTCTTTGACATTCATTGCAATGGCTCACAAACTCTCTAGCATCCTTGAAGATTGAAGGCCAATAGAAACCACTTTGAAGGACCTTTGCAGCCGTTCTTTCAGCTCCAAAATGACCACCATAACTAGAGTTGTGACAATGCCATAGTATGTTCTTCATCTCATCCTCTGACACACATCTTCTTATCATTCCATCTGGGCATCTTTTGAACAAGAATGGTTCATCCCAAAAGAAGAACCTAGCCTCATGCAACAGCTTCTTAACTTGTTGTCTTGTGTACTCTTGTGGAATGATTCTTCCTGCCTTGTAGTTGGCCATGTCTGCAAACCAAGGGACATGTTGAATGTGCAAGAGGTGTTCATCTGGAAATTCTTCATTTATTGATGGAAGGTTGTCTTGGCATGCATCTTGTGGTACCCTTGATAAGTGATCAGCAACTTGATTTTCACTGCCCTTTCTATCTTTGATCTCAATGTCAAACTCTTGTAGGAGTAGCACCCATCTGATTAGCCTTGGTTTGGCATCCTGTTTTGACATAAGATACTTAATAGCAGCATGGTCAGTATACACTAAGACTTTAGATCCAATCAAATATTGTCTAAACTTATCAAAAGCATATACCACGGCTAGTAACTCTTTCTCTGTTGTGGTGTAGTTTCTTTGAGTTTCATTCAATACCTTACTTGCATAGTAGATAACATGAAGCTTCTTTTCCTTCCTCTGCCCCAACACAGCACCGATTGCGAGGTTGCTTGCATCACACATGAGTTCAAAAGGTAGTCCCCAAGTTGGGGGTGTGATGATTGGTGCTGTGGTGAGCTTAGCCTTTAGAGTTTCAAAAGCATGTTTGCATTCATCATCAAAGATAAAAGGATTGTCTACCACCAGCAAATTGCTTAGTGGCTTTGCTATTTTGGAAAAATCTTTGATGAATCTCCTATAGAATCCAGCATGCCCCAAGAAACTCCTAACGGCTTTCACACTAGTTGGCAAAGGAAGTTTTTCTATAATTTCTACTTTTGCCTTGTCAACCTCTATACCCTTTCTTGAAATTTTATGACCAAGAACAATGCCTTCGGGTACCATGAAATGGCACTTCTCCCAATTCAAAACTAAATTGGTTTCTTGGCACCTTTTCAAGACTAGGGTAAGATGATGCAAGCAAGTATTGAAAGAGTCACCAAAAACAGAGAAATCATCCATAAAGACTTCAATAAATTTTTCTACCATGTCTGAGAAGATTGATAGCATGCACCTTTGAAAGGTAGCTGGGGCATTACACAGTCCAAATGGCATTCTCCTATATGCAAATACTCCAAAGGGACAAGTAAAGGAAGTCTTCTCTTGATCCATGGGGTCAACCACGATCTGGTTATACCCAGAATATCCATCAAGAAAACAATAATAAGCATGGCCAGCCAATCTTTCAAGCATTTGGTCAATGAAAGGTAGAGGGAAGTGATCTTTTCGTGTGGCATCATTCAGCCTCCTATAGTCTATGCACATCCTCCACCCTGTCACTGTTCGTGTTGGAATAAGCTCATTCTTCTCATTAACAATGACAGTCATCCCCCCTTTCTTAGGCACTACTTGCACTGGACTGACCCATGGGCTGTCAGATATAGGGTAGATGATCCCAGCCTTACACAACTTCAGGACTTCCTTTTGAACAACCTCTTTCATTGTGGGATTCAATCTTCTTTGAGGTTGTACCACTGGTTTGGAATTCTCCTCTAGAAGTATCTTGTGCATGCATACAACAGGGCTTATGCCTTTCAAGTCATCAATGGTCCATCCCAACGCCTCTTTGTGAGCTTTCAACACCATAAGGAGCTTTTCTTCTTCCTCTGCATTCAATGTGGAATTGATGATCACTGGGAAGCTATCCTTCTCACCAAGAAATGCATATTTAAGATGAGGGGTAGTGGTTTCAACTCTTGTTGTGGTGCCTCTTCTTTGGTAGCTTCACTTGGTTCCTCTGATGCTTCCAATTTGTTCTCTTCTTGTCCCTTGATGTTATGGACTTCTCCTTGTTTCATTTGATGGTTTGTGTCAAGCACTTCTTCAACCAAAGAATCTAATACATCAATCCTCATGCAATTTTCTTTCTCAACAGGGTGTTGCATTGCTTTGAAGACATTTATGGTCATTTGCTCATCATGCACTCTGAAAATCATCTCTCCCTTTTCCACATCAATGATTGTTCTAGCTGTAGCCAAAAAGGGTCTACCAAGAATGACTGAATTGTTTCCCTCTTCATCCATGTCTAGGACCACAAAATCAGCTGGGAATATGAAGTTTCCCACCTTCACCAAGAGGTTCTCAACTACTCCATTTGGTATTTTGATGGATCTGTCAGCAAGTTGGAGTGACATCCTTGTGGGTTTAAGCTCTTCAATCATCATTTTCTTCATCATGGTAAGGGGCATTAGGTTAATGCTTGCTCCCAGATCACAAAGTGACTTGTCAACAGCCATGCTCCCAATCGTGCAAGGTATGAGAAAGCTGCCAGGGTCTTTGAGTTTTGGAGGTAACCCTTTTTGAATGATGGCACTGCACTCTTGATTGAGAATCACCGTTTCTTTTTCTTGCCAACTTCTCTTCTTGGTGATCAATTCCTTAAGAAACTTTGCATATAATGGCATCTGTTCCAGAGCTTCTGCCAATGGAATGTTGATTTCAAGTTTCTTGAAGATTTCTAAGAACCTTGGGAATTGTTGGTCCTTTGCTCCTTTGTGTATCCTAGTTGGGTATGGAAGTTTGGGTACATAAGCTTTTACTCCTTCATTTTTGTTTTCTTGTTGTGGATTCACACTCCCCTTGCTATCACGGTTGCTTCTTTGTCCAGGTGGGTTGCTTTGTGGCTTGACAACTTCTTTGCCTTTGCTAGATGTTGAAGCCTTTTCTTCATCTTGCCTTTCCACATGTACTTCCACTGTGTCTTGCTCTTTGGATTTTATTACTTCTTTATTCGAACTTTCACCAACTACCTTGCCACTCCTTAACTGCAGAGCCTTACATTCTTCTCTTGGGTTGGGTATTGTGTCACTTGGAAGGACATTGGTTGGTCGCTCGGCTTGTTTGGCTAACTGTCCCACTTATCTCTCAATGTTCTTCATGATGACCTCATGTTCCTTGTGTCCCTTAGCTAAGGCTTGAGTGGTTTGAGCAAGTGCTTGCAAGGTTGCTTCAAGACTTAAGATTCTAGTTTCATGATGGTCAATTGGGGGTATGATGGGGGTTGATTGTTGTTGGAAGTTGTTGGGTGGATTAGTGTGGTAATTTTGTGAGTTGGATGATGGTGCAGAGAAGTTATTTTGGTGAGTTTGTGAGTTATGATGGGGTGGTTGATATGTGTTTTGTGTTTTTCTATATTGGTTAGTGTTGTTGGCATGGTGATTTTGGTTGTTTGGGTTACGGGTTTGATTGTGGTTGCTATTCTTTTGCCAATGGTTTTCACCCCACTTTAGATTGGGATGATTTTTCCAAGATGGGTTGTATGTATCACCATGAAATTCATCCTGAGAATTTGAAGTATTCTGCATGTACTGGACTTGTTCTTGTGGTTGTTCAACATTGGTCCCTTCACCTTGGTTCCATTCAAGCAATGGTTGATTTGTTGTGTTCACTGCTGCAAGTTGCAAACCATCCATTCTCTTTGTTATCATCTCCATTTGTTGTTGGATTTGTTGGTGCATTAACTTATTTTGTGCCAAAATAGCATCAACACCTTCAAGCTCCATTACACCTTTCTTTGGGGTCGGATTATGCTGCCTCTCTGATGAGTAATAATATTGATTGTTTGCCACAATCTCAATGAGGTCTTGGGCCTCCTCGGCAGTTTTCATCATGTTGAGTGATCCTCCTGATGAGTAATCTAGTCCCTTCCTTGCTTCGAAGCTTAAGCCTTCATAGAAGTTTTGGAGCTTAACCCAATCACTAAACATGTCAGGGGGACATCTTCTCATTAGTGCTTTATATCTTTCCCAGGCTTCATACAATGACTCCCCTTCCATTTGCCTAAAAGTCTGAACCTCTGTCTTCAACTTGATGATCTTTTGAGGTGGGTAGAACTTTGCTAGAAATTTGCTCATCACTTCATTCCAATCATTGAGGCTTTCCTTGGGGAATGATTCTAGCCATTGAGTGGCTTTATCCCTCAAAGAGAATGGAAATAGCAACAACTTGTAGACATCTGGATGCACTCCATTTGTCTTCACTGTATTGCATATCCTCAAAAAAACAGAGAGATGTTGATTTGGGTCTTCAAGAGGTCCCCCTCCATAAGAGCAATTGTTCTGTACCAAAGTGATGAGTTGAGGTTTTAACTCAAAGTTATTGGCCTGAACATTTGGTGTAGCAATACTGCTCCCACAATGTCTTGGGTCAGGGATAGTATACGAGGATAACACCCTTCTAGCTTGTCCACCATTATTGTTGACCCCTCCAGGAGGATTTTGCATCTCATCCTCCATGACTTGATCTTCTCCCTCTGATTCCTCTGACCCTTCTTCACTAACTATGAACTTTCCTCTTTCTGCTCTCCTTATCCTTCGGAGGGTTCTCTCGTCCTCAATATTACGTCTACTAGCTCCTAACATACACAAACAAACCCAAAATCACAAGTGAGACATACACCCATCGCTATTTAAATTGGAGGGTGTATCCTACACTAGAACTCATGAAAATTAGGGTTTTTGAATTTAATGGGAGTAAAATATATTTTAATCGTGTACTCCTCACCCCGATTAAAGTTTTGTTTGGCTCCAGAGTCCATGCAAAATTCATTTTCGAGGAAAGAAAAATACCACAAGTCTGGAGAGCACACTCATCGCTCTTTAAATTGGAGGGTGTATCTTACACTAGAACCCATGTAAATTAGGGTTTTCGAATTTAATGGGAGTAAAATATATTTTAATCGTGTACTCCTCACCTCGATTAAGGTTGTGTTTAGCTTCGGAGTCCATGCAAAATTCATTTTCGAGGAAAGAAAAAGACCACAAGTCTCGAGAGCACACTCATCGCTCTTTAAATTGGAGTGTGTATCCTACACTAGAACTCATGTAAAATAGGGTTTTCGAATTTAACGGGAGTAAAATATATTTTAATCGTGTACTCCTCACCCCGATTATGGTTGTGTTTAGCTCCGGAGTCCATGCAAAGTTCATTTTCAAGGAAAGAAAAATACCACAAGTGTGGAGAGCACACTCATCGCTCTTTAAATTGGATGGTGTATCCTACACTAGAACCCATGTAAATTAGGGTTTTCAAATTTAATGGGAGTAAAATATATTTTAATCGTGTACTCCTCACCCCGATTATGGTTGTGTTTAGCTCCGGAGTCCATGCAAAGTTCATTTTCAAGGAAAGAAAAATACCACAAGTGTGGAGAGCACACTCATCGCTCTTTAAATTGGATGGTGCATCCTACACTAGAACCCATGTAAATTAGGGTTTTCGAATTTAATGGGAGTAAAATATATTTTAATCGTGTACTCCTCACCCCGATTAAGGTTGTGTTTAGCCTCAGAGTCCATCCGAAATTCATTTTCGAGGAATGAAAAAGACCACAAGTCTGGAGAGCACACTCATCGCTCTTTAAATTGGATGGTGTATCCTACACTAGAACCCATGTAAATTAGGGTTTTCGAATTTAATGGGAGTAAAATATATTTTAATCGTGTACTCCTCACCTCGATTAAGGTTGTGTTTAGCTTCGGAGTCCATTCAAAATTCATTTTCGAGGAAAGAAAAAGACCACAAGTCTGGAGAGCACACTCATCGCTCTTTAAATTGGAGTGTGTATCCTACACTAGAACTCATGTAAAATAGGGTTTTCGAATTTAATGGGAGTAAAATATATTTTAATTGTGTACTCCTCACCCCGATTATGGTTGTGTTTAGCTCCGGAGTCCATGCAAAGTTCATTTTCAAGGAAAGAAAAATACCACAAGTGTGGAGAGCACACTCATCCCTCTTTAAATTGGATGGTGTATCCTACACTAGAACCCATGTAAATTAGGGTTTTCGAATTTAATGGGAGTAAAATATATTTTAATCGTGTACTCCTCACCCCGATTAAGGTTGTGTTTAGCGTCGGAGTCCATCCGAAATTCATTTTCGAGGAAAGAAAAATACCACAAGTGTGGAGAGCACACTCATCGCTCTTTAAATTGGATGGTGTATCCTACACTAGAACCCATGTAAATTAGGGTTTTCGAATTTAATGGGAGTAAAATATATTTTAATCGTGTACTCCTCACCCCGATTAAGGTTGTGTTTAGCCTCGGAGTCCATCCGAAATTCATTTTCGAGGAAAGAAAGAGACCACAGGTCTGGAGAGCACACTCATCGCTCTTTAAATTGGAGGGTGTATCCTACACTAGAACCCATGTAAATTAGGGTTTTCAAATTTAATGGGTGTAAAATTTATTTTAATCGTGTACTCCTCACCCCGATTAAGGTTATGTTTAGCTCCGGAGTCCATGCAAAATTCATTTTCATGGAAAGAAAAATACCACAAGTCTGGAGAGCACACTCATCGCTCTTTAAATTGGAGGGTGTATGCTACACTAGAACCCATGTAAATTAGGGTTTTCAAATTTAATGGGAGTAAAATATATTTTAATCGTGTACTCCTCACTCCGATTAAGGTTGTGTTTAGCTCCGGAGTCCATGCAAAGTTCATTTTCAAGGAAAGAAAAATACCACAAGTGTGGAGAGCACACTCATCGCTCTTTAAATTAGAGGGTGTATCCTACACTAGAACCCATGTAAATTAGGGTTTTCGAATTCAATGGGAGTAAAATATATTTTAATCGTGTACTCCTCACCCCGATTAAGGTTGTGTTTAGCCTCGGAGTCCTGATACGTAAAAATAAGATTTCACGTACAACCGGCAAGTATACCGGGTCGTATCAAGTAATAAGACTCACAAAGAGTGAGGTCGATCCCACAGAGATTGGTAGATTAAGCAACTTTAGTTAAATGGTAGATTTAGTCAAGCAAACATAGTTTTGATTTCATGAACATTTTGATTTTTGAACATAATTGCAAGAGTGTAAATGACACAGAATGTAAAGAACTAGAAGATAGAAATAAAGTGAAAGTAAATAACGGAAACTTAAATTGCAAGAAACTTAAAGGACATCAAAAGTAAATTGCAATAAAATAAAGTGCTGAATTCTAAAGAGCAAGAGAGTAAGAAATAAAGAAACAGAATGTAAATGACAAGAATAATAAATTTCAAGAATGTAGAAGGGAATTGGGCAATGGGTTTTCAAACACTAAGAACAAGAGAAATGAGAATTAATGATAGAGAGGATCATTAGGGATCAGAGATGCTAGTTTTCATGAATTGATGTTAGTCAAATCCTCCTCAATCATGGGTATAGATCCATGGCAAGTGGGTGATTGAATCCCAATCTCTTGGTGATTCAATCTCTCTCAACATAACCAATTGCCACTCTCGTGATCTAATTGTTCATGAGAAGAGATGAAGCTCAAATCTAATCCAGCCACACAATTCCTATAATCTCAACCAAGGAGAGTTACATCTCACATACTAACCAAGGTATATTGATTAAAGAAATCATGAAAGGATGAACTCTAAACTGAATTATGTGGCTCATTCCTCAAATTCACCACATAATTCATATAGATTAACCCCTCTCTCGATGGTGGTTGAATCTTTGAAGATCAAGAGTTCCCTCTTTAGATCAACCACTAGAATTGAGGAGGAAAAGATGAGTTCACCAATTCATTCCAACAAGCAGAGCTCTTCCCCCTAATGAAAGTGGGGTTTAGTGAGTCATTGCTCTAATTTCAACAACAATTGCCATAAATCAAAATTAAACTAAATTGCAAGGAAAGATGAAGAAGAATAATGAAATGCTTAAAGCTTAAGAAATGAAGAAGAGAAATTCCAAGAAGAACCCAGAAATGCTCCCCGGGTATCCTCCCGGAAGTGCTAACAAGTAAAAGTGCTCAAAGTATGAAAAAGTTCTAAGTGTCAAAAAGTGTAAAAAGTCCCCTACAAGTACACCAATCTCTTCTATTTATACTACTCCCAAAACTTCTTCAGAGATCTTCAATTTGGGTTAGCAATGTGGGCTTTCTCATTGTTGCATTCTTGGTTCAATTGAAGAAGTTGTTGGCCTTTGTGATGAATAGGGGAAGCAGAGGAAGTTGGCAACCATTCTGGCCCATTGAGGGGCGTTATTGGCAATAACTCCAGGCTTAATGCACGTTGGCAACGTGCATGACATTTTCCTGGAAGTGAAGTATGAGACTTGGGCGTTGCTAGCCCAAGTTGTTGCTAACAACTTGCTTTTCCTCTTCTTGGCTCTACTTTCATGCTAAATGTAGCCCAGAATTTGAGTGTCAACCTTCTGCCTCAATATGGACTATTATACATCATTGGAAAGCTCTTGATGTCTATTTTTCAATGCCACTGGAATCACCTCATTTGGACTTTCTTAGCTCAAGTTATGCTTCCTCAAAGAAGGTAAGGTCAAGCTGCCAAGTTGTTGCCAAAAACGCACCTTCACTCCCAAGTTGGCAACGTGCCCGTGCCTAGCCTCCCAAGGCAGGGACTTGGGGCTGGCGTTGTTGCAAAACACGCCCCCTTTCTAGCACGTTGGCAACGTGCTCGTGCCCCCCTCCAGGGCTCATCTCTAGCCTTCTTGAATTTCACTTCATGTTCTTGTTTTTAGGGCCTAAAGATGACTCTGGTTTGGCTTCAATTTTGTGCTCCACCATAGACTCTCATATATGGTTGGAAAGCTCTGAATGTTAGCTTTCCAACGCAACTGGAAGCACTCAATTTGGATCTCTTTAGCTCAAGATATCTTCCATTGAAGGGGACATGGTCAGGCTGTCTTGTTGGAGTTGTTGTGGATAACGCCCCTATATTCCAAGTTAGCAACGTGCATCACAATTTTCCTGGCGTTGTTGATGAACACTCCTTCTCTTCAGCACGTTGGCAACGTGCTCGAGCCTTTCTCAAGGCTCCATGTTTGCTTCCTGGCGTTGGCAACGTGCATGGCAAGGCTTATGGGCGTTGGCAACTTGATTGGTGCCCGTCCTGGCGTTGGCAACGTGCATGGCACGGCTTGTGGGCGTTGGCAACGTGCATGGCATGGCTTATGGGCGTTGGCAACTTGATTGGTGCGACTTATTGGCGTTGGCAACTTGGTTGGCACCAAGACTTGGTGCCTAGCCAAGCAACCATTCCTGGCGTTGTTGCCAAACACGCCAATGCTTCCTAGCTCAACAACGTGCTCGAGCTCCCCTTT
The DNA here is from genome assembly GCF_003086295.3 of Arachis hypogaea. Taxonomy (NCBI): domain Eukaryota; kingdom Viridiplantae; phylum Streptophyta; class Magnoliopsida; order Fabales; family Fabaceae; genus Arachis; species Arachis hypogaea. Next base: position 55,549,271 of record NC_092041.1, read on the forward strand.
GGTGCCAAAATTGCTTACTACGTTGCCAAGGAACACGCCTTCATAACTTGGCGTTGGCAACGTGCATCTCATTTTCCTGGGCCAAGTTTGCTTGTGTGGCGTTGCCTAGGGACACGCCTATGGTTCCTGGCGTTGGCAACGCCCTCGAGCTCCTCTTCAAGGCTCCATTTGTTGCTTGGCGTTGCCTTGAATAACGCCTATGGTTCCTGGCGTTGGCAACGCCAGCTTCTTCTCCTCTTGGGCCAAGCTCACTCATGTGCGTTGCCTTGAGACACGCCAATAGTTCTTGGCGTTGGCAACGCCCTCGAAACTCCTTCATAGCCCAAGTTCCTTGCTTGTGTGCGTTTCCCATAACAACTCACTTCTTCCTCCAAGTTGGCAACGCCAACATTTGCTCTCCAGGGCTGCCTTGGCGTTGCCTTCAACAACGCACCCTATTCTCCAAGTTGGCAACGCCAACTTATGCTCTTCCAAGGCTGCCAAGCTTGCTTCACAAATTGGCGTTGGCAACGCCCTTCTAGAGTTGGCAACGCCAAAATTTGCTTCTCCAGGGCTGCCTGGCGTTGCCATGAACAACGCCCACTATCTCCAAGTTGGCAACGCCAACTTTTGTTCTTCAAGGTTGCCTGGCGTTGCCATGAACAACGCCCACTATCTCCAAGTTGGCAACGCCAACTTCTTCTTTCTCAGCTTGCATCATTCTTGCTTCCATGCTTTCTTGTTTCATCACCTATCATCAACAAGGGAAATAGCTTCAAAATCTTACCAATTCATGCAATAAATTTCATGAGATTCATTCATACTCATTCATATATGCATTCCTTAAATCATTTGCATGAATTTGGCTAGAATCAACATGTTCCTTGGTGTTCTCATGCATGAAGGTAAAACTCATAAAAGGACTTGTTTATTTAGAGAAAATGAGTGAGATTAAGCTAAAACCAACTAAACTAACTAGCTAATATAACAAATATGCAATTGCATCAAGTCCATGCAAAAATCATTTTCGAGGAAAGAAAAAGAGCACAAGTCTGGAGTGCACACTCATCGCTCTTTAAATTGGAGGGTGTATCCTAAACTAGAACCCATGTAAATTAGGGTTTTCAAATTTAATGGGAGTAAAATATATTTTATTCGTGTACTCCTCACCCCGATTAAGGTTATGTTCAGCTCCGGAGTCCATGCAAAATTCATTTAAGAGGAAAGAAAAAGACCACAAGTCACGAGAGCACACTCATCGCTCTTTAAATTGGAGGGTGTATCCTACACAAGAACCCATGTAAATTATGGTTTTCGAATTTAATGGGAGTAAAATATATTTTAATCGTGTACTCCTCACTCCGATTAAGGTTGTGTTTAGCTTCGGAGTCCATGCAAAATTCATCTTCATGGAAAGAAAAATACCACAAGTCTGGAGAGCACACTCATCGCTCTTTAAATTGGAGGGAGTATCTACACTAGAACCCATGTAAATTAGGGTTTTCAAATTTAATGGGAGTAAAATATATTTTAATCCTGTACTCCTCACTCCGATTAAGGTTGTCTTTTGTTCCGAAATCCATACAAAATTCATTTTCAAGGAAAGAAAAATACCACAAGTCTGGACAGCACACTCATCGCTCTTTAAATTGAAGGGTGTATACTACACTAGAACCCATGTAAATTAGGGTTTTCGAATTTAATGGGAGTAAAATATATTTTAATCGTGTACTCCTCACCCGATTAAGGTTGTGTTTAGCCTCAGAGTCCATGCAAAATTCATTTTCGAGGAAAGAAAAAGACCACAAGTCTGGAGAGCACACTCATCGTTCTTTAAATTGGAGGGTGTATCCTACACTAGAACCCATGTAAATTAGGGTTTTCGAATTTAATGGGAGTAAAATATATTTTAATCATGTACTCCTCACCCGATTAAGGTTGTGTTTAGCCTCAGAGTCCATGCAAAATTCATTTTCGAGGAAAGAAAAAGACCACAAGTCTGGAGAGCACACTCATCGTTCTTTAAATTGGAGTGTGTATCCTACACTAGAACCCATGTAAATTAGGGTTTTCAAATTTAATGGGAGTAAAATATATTTTAATCGTGTACTCCTCACCCTGATTAAGGTAATGTTTAGCTCCGGAGTCCATGCAAAATTCATTTACGAGGAAAGAAAAAGACCACAAGTCACGAGAGCACACTCGTCGCTCTTTAAATTGGAGGGTGTATCCTACACTATAACGCATGTAAATTAGGGTTTTCGAATTTAATGGGAGTAAAATATATTTTAATCGTGTACTCCTGACCCTGATTAAGGTTGTGTTTAGCTCCGAAGTCCATGCAAAATTCATTTTCAAGGAAAGAAAAATACCACAAATCTGGAGAGCACACTCATCGTGCTCCAGATTTGTGGTATTTTTCTTTCCTTGAAAATGAATTTTGCATGGACTTCGGAGCTAAACACAACCTTAATCAGGGTCAGGAGTACACGATTAAAATATATTTTACTCCCATTAAATTCGAAAACCCTAATTTACATGGGTTCTAGTGTAGGATACACCTCCAATTTAAAGAGCGATGAGTGTGCTCTCCAAAATTGTGGTCTTTTTCTTTCCTTGAAAATGAATTTTGCATGGACTAGCTAAACACAACCTTAATCGGAGTGAGGAGTACATGATTAAAATATATTTTACTCCCATTAAATTCGAAACCCTAATTTACATGGGTTCTAGTGTAGGATACACCTCCAATTTAAAGAGCGATGAGTGTGCTCTCCAGACTTGTGGTCTTTTTCTTTCCTCGTAAATGAATTTTGCATGGACTCCAGAGCTAAACATAACCTTAATCGAGGTGAGGAATACACAATTAAAATATATTTAACTCCCATTAAATTTGAAAACCCTAATTTACATGAGTTCTAGTGTAGGATACACCTTCCAATTTAAAGAGCGATGAGTGTGCTCTCCAGAATTGTGGTATTTTTCTTTCCTTGAAAATGAATTTTGCATGGATTCCGGAGCTAAACAAAACCTTAATCGGAGTGAGGAGTACACGATTAAAATATATATTACTCCCATTAAATTCAAAACCCTAATTTCATGGGTTCTAGTGTAGGATACACCCTCCAATTTAAAGAGCGATGAGTGTGCTGTCCAGAATTGTGGTCTTTTTCTTTCCTTGAAAATGAATTTTGCATGGACTCTGAAGCTAAACACAACTTTAATCGGAGTGAGGAGTACACGATTAAAATATATTTTACTCCCATTAAATTCGAAAACCCTAATTTACATGGGTTCTAGTGTAGGATACACCCTCCAATTTAAAGAGCGATGGGTGTGCTCTCCAGAATTGTGGTATTTTTCTTTCCTTGAAAATGAATTTCGCATGGACTCCGGAGCTAAACAAAACCTTAATTGGAGTGAGGAGTACACGATTAAAATATATTTTACTCCCATTAAATTCGAAAACCCTAATTTACATGGGTTCTAGTGTAGGATACACCCTCCAATTTAAAGAGCGATAAGTGTGCTCTCCAGAATTGTGGTCTTTTTCTCTCCTTGAAAATGAATTTTGCATGGACTCCGAAGCTAAACACAACCTTAATCGGAGTGAGGAGTACACGATTAAAATATATTTTACTCCCATTAAATTCAAAACCCTAATTTACATGGGTTCTAGTGTAGGATACACCCTCCAATTTAAAAGCGATGAGTGTGCTCTCCAGACTTGTGGTCTTTTTCTTTCCTCGTAAATGAATTTTGCATGGACTCCAGAGCTAAACATAACCTTAATCGAGGTGAGGAGTACACGATTAAAATATATTTTACTCCCATTAAATTTGAAAACCCTAATTTACATGAGTTCTAGCGTAGGATACACCTTCCAATTTAAAGAGCGATGAGTGTGCTCTCCAGAATTGTGGTCTTTTTCTTTCCTTGAAAATGAATTTTGCATGGACTCTGAAGCTAAACACAACCTTAATCAGAGTGAGGAGTACACGATTAAAATATATTTTACTCCCATTAAATTCGAAAACCCTAATTTACATGGGTTCTAGTGTAGGATACACCTTCCAATTTAAAGAGCGACGAGTGTGCTCTCCGACTTGTGGTCTTTTTCTTTCCTCGTAAATGAATTTTGCATGGACTCCGGAGCTAAACACAACCTTAATCGGAGTGAGGAGTACACGATTAAAATATATTTACTCCCATTAAATTCAAAACCCTAATTTCATGGGTTCTAGTGTAGGATATACCCTCCAATTTAAAGAGCGATGAGTGTGCTCTCCCGACTTGTGGTCTTTTTCTTTCCTCGTAAATGAATTTTGCATGGACTCCGGAGCTAAACATAACCTTAATCGAGGTGAGGAGTACACGATTAAAATATATTTTACACCCATTAAATTTGAAAACCCTAATTTACATGAGTTCTAGTGTAGGATACACCCTCCAATTTAAAGAGCGATGGTGTGCTCTCCAGAATTGTGGTATTTTTCTTTCTTGAAAATGAACTTCGCATGGACTCCGGAGCCAAACAAACCTTAATGGAGTGAGGAGTACACGATTAAAATATATTTTACTCCCATTAAATTCGAAAACCCTAATTTACATGGGTTCTAGTGTAGGATACACCCTCCAATTTAAAGAGCGATGAGTGTGCTCTCCAGAATTGTGGTCTTTTTCTTTCCTTGAAAATGAATTTTGCATGGACTCCGAAGCTAAACACAACTTAATCGGAGTGAGGAGTACACGATTAAAATATATTTTACTCCCATTAAATTCGAAAACCCTAATTTACATGGGTTCTAGTGTAGGATACACCCTCCAATTTAAAGAGCGATGAGTGTGCTCTCCAGACTTGTGGTCTTTTTCTTTCCTCGTAAATGAATTTTGCATGGACTCCAGAGCTAAACATAACCTTAATCGAGGTGAGGAGTACACGATTAAAATATATTTTACTCCCATTAAATTGAAAACCCTAATTTACATGAGTTCAGTGTAGGATACACCTTCCAATTTAAAGAGCGATGAATGTGCTCTCCAGAATTATGGTCTTTTTCTTTCCTTGAAAATGAATTTTGCATGGACTCGAAGCTAAACACAACCTTAATCGGAGTGAGGAGTACACGATTAAAATATATTTTACTCCCATTAAATTCAAAACCCTAATTTACATGGGTTCTAGTGTAGGATACACCCTCCAATTTAAAGAGCGATGAGTGTGCTCTCCGACTTGTGGTCTTTTTCTTTCCTCGTAAATGAATTTTGCATGGACTGCGGAGCTAAAGATAACCTTAATCGGAGTGAGGAGTACACGATTAAAATATATTTTACTCCCATTAAATTCAAAACCCTAATTTCATGGGTTCTAGTGTAGGATACACCCTCCAATTTAAAGAGCGATGAGTGTGCTCTCCAGAATTGTGGTCTTTTTCTTTCCTTGAAAATGAATTTTGCATGGACTCCGAAGCTAAACACAACCTTAATCGGAGTGAGGAGTACACGATTAAAATATATTTTACTCCCATTAAATTCGAAAACCCTAATTTACATGGGTTCTAGTGTAGGATACACCCTCCAATTTAAAGAGCGATGAGTGTGCTCTCCGACTTGTGGTCTTTTTCTTTCCTCTAAATGAATTTTGCATGGACTCCGGAGCTAAACAAACCTTAATCGGAGTGAGGAGTACACGATTAAAATATATTTTACTCCCATTAAATTCAAAACCCTAATTTCATGGGTTCTAGTGTAGGATACACCCTCCAATTTAAAGAGCGATGAGTGTGCTCTCCAGATTGTGGTCTTTTTCTTTCCTTGAAAATGAATTTTGCATGGACTCTGAGCTAAACACAACCTTAATCGGAGTGAGGAGTACACGATTAAAATATATTTTACTCCCATTAAATTCGAAAACCCTAATTTACATGGGTTCTAGTGTAGGATACACCCTCCAATTTAAAGAGCGATGAGTGTGCTCTCCAAACTTGTGGTATTTTTCTTTCCATGAAAATGAATTTTGCATGGACTCCGAAGCTAAACACAACCTTAATCGGAGTGAGGAGTACACGATTAAAATATATTTTACTCCCATTAAATTCGAAAACCCTAATTTACATGGGTTCTAGTGTAGGATACACCCTCCAATTTAAAGAGCGATGAGTGTGCTCTCCAATTGTGGTCTTTTTCTTTCCTGAAAATGAATTTTGCATGGACTAGCTAAACACAACCTTAATCGGAGTGAGGAGTACACGATTAAAATATATTTTACTCCCATTAAATTCGAAAACCCTAATTTACATGGGTTCTAGTGTAGGATACACCCTCCAATTTAAAGAGCGATGAGTGTGCTCTCCAGACTTGTGGTCTTTTTCTTTCCTGAAAATGAATTTTGCATGGACTCCGAGCTAAACACAACCTTAATCGGAGTGAGGAGTACACGATTAAAATATATTTTACTCCCATTAAATTCGAAAACCCTAATTTACATGGGTTCTAGTGTAGGATACACCCTCCAATTTAAAGAGCGATGAGTGTGCTCTCCAGACTTGTGGTCTTTTTCTTTCCTCGTAAATGAATTTTGCATGGACTCCGGAGCTAAACATAACCTTAATCGGGTGAGGAGTACACGATTAAAATATATTTTACTCCCATTAAATTTGAAAACCCTAATTTACATGAGTTCTAGTGTAGGATACACCCTCCAATTTAAAGAGCGATGAGTGTGCTCTCCAGATTGTGGTATTTTTCTTTCCTTGAAAATGAATTTTGCATGGACTCCGAGCTAAACACAACCTTAATCGGAGTGAGGAGTACACGATTAAAATATATTTTACTCCCATTAAATTCGAAAACCCTAATTTACATGGGTTCTAGTGTAGGATACACCCTCCAATTTAAAGAGCGATGAGTGTGCTCTCCAGACTTGTGGTTTTTTCTTTCCTGAAAATGAATTTTGCATGGACTCCGAAGCTAAACACAACCTTAATCGGAGTGAGGAGTACACGATTAAAATATATTTTACTCCCATTAAATTCGAAAACCCTAATTTACATGGGTTCTAGTGTAGGATACACCCTCCAATTTAAAGAGCGATGAGTGTGCTCTCCAGACTTGTGGTCTTTTTCTTTCCTCGAAATGAATTTTGCATGGACTCCGAGCTAAACATAACCTTAATCGAGGTGAGGAGTACACGATTAAAATATATTTTACTCCCATTAAATTTGAAAACCCTAATTTACATGAGTTCTAGTGTAGGATACACCTTCCAATTTAAAGAGCGATGAGTGTGCTCTCCAGAATTGTGGTATTTTTCTTTCCTTGAAAATGAATTTTGCATGGACTCCGGAGCTAAACAAACCTTAATCGGAGTGAGGAGTACACGATTAAAATATATTTTACTCCCATTAAATTCGAAAACCCTAATTTACATGGGTTCTAGTGTAGGATACACCCTCCAATTTAAAGAGCGATGAGTGTGCTCTCCAGACTTGTGGTCTTTTTCTTTCCTGAAAATGAATTTTGCATGGACTCGAGCTAAACACAACCTTAATCGGAGTGAGGAGTACACGATTAAAATATATTTTACTCCCATTAAATTCGAAAACCCTAATTTACATGGGTTCTAGTGTAGGATACACCCTCCAATTTAAAGAGCGATGAGTGTGCTCTCCAGACTTGTGGTATTTTTCTTTCCTTGAAAATGAATTTTGCATGGACTCCGAGCTAAACAAACCTTAATCGGAGTGAGGAGTACACGATTAAAATATATTTTACTCCCATTAAATTCGAAAACCCTAATTTACATGGGTTCTAGTGTAGGATACACCCTCCAATTTAAAGAGCGATGAGTGTGCTCTCCAGACTTGTGGTCTTTTTCTTCCTGAAAATGAATTTTGCATGGACTCCGAGCTAAACACAACCTTAATCGGAGTGAGGAGTACACGATTAAAATATATTTTACTCCCATTAAATTCAAAACCCTAATTTACATGGGTTCTAGTGTAGGATACACCCTCCAATTTAAAGAGCGATGAGTGTGCTCTCCAGACTTGTGGTCTTTTTCTTTCCTCGAAAATGAATTTTGCATGGACTCCGAGCTAAACAAACCTTAATCGGAGTGAGGAGTACACGATTAAAATATATTTTACTCCCATTAAATTGAAAACCCTAATTTACATGGTTCTAGTGTAGGATACACCCTCCAATTTAAAGAGCGATGAGTGTGCTCTCCAGACTTGTGGTTTTTTCTTTCCTGAAAATGAATTTTGCATGGACTCCGAAGCTAAACACAACCTTAATCGGAGTGAGGAGTACACGATTAAAATATATTTTACTCCCATTAAATTCGAAAACCCTAATTTACATGGGTTCTAGTGTAGGATACACCCTCCAATTTAAAGAGCGATGAGTGTGCTCTCCAGACTTGTGGTCTTTTTCTTTCCTGAAAATGAATTTTGCATGGACTCCGGAGCTAAACAAACCTTAATCGGAGTGAGGAGTACACGATTAAAATATATTTTACTCCCATTAAATTCGAAAACCCTAATTTACATGGGTTCTAGTGTAGGATACACCCTCCAATTTAAAGAGCGATGAGTGTGCTCTCCAGACTTGTGGTCTTTTTCTTTCCTTGAAAATGAATTTTGCATGGACTCCGAAGCTAAACACAACCTTAATCGGAGTGAGGAGTACACGATTAAAATATATTTTACTCCCATTAAATTCGAAAACCCTAATTTACATGGGTTCTAGTGTAGGATACACCCTCCAATTTAAAGAGCGATGAGTGTGCTCTCCAGACTTGTGGTCTTTTTCTTTCCTGAAAATGAATTTTGCATGGACTCCGAGCTAAACACAACCTTAATCGGAGTGAGGAGTACACGATTAAAATATATTTTACTCCCATTAAATTCGAAAACCCTAATTTACATGGGTTCTAGTGTAGGATACACCCTCCAATTTAAAGAGCGATGAGTGTGCTCTCCAGACTTGTGGTATTTTTCTTTCCTGAAAATGAATTTTGCATGGACTCCGGAGCTAAACAAACCTTAATCGGAGTGAGGAGTACACGATTAAAATATATTTTACTCCCATTAAATTCGAAAACCCTAATTTACATGGGTTCTAGTGTAGGATACACCCTCCAATTTAAAGAGCGATGAGTGTGCTCTCCAGAATTGTGGTCTTTTTCTTTCCTTGAAAATGAATTTTGCATGGACTCCGAAGCTAAACACAACCTTAATCGGAGTGAGGAGTACACGATTAAAATATATTTTACTCCCATTAAATTCGAAAACCCTAATTTACATGGGTTCTAGTGTAGGATACACCCTCCAATTTAAAGAGCGATGAGTGTGCTCTCCAGACTTGTGGTCTTTTTCTTTCCTCGTAAATGAATTTTGCATGGACTCCGAGCTAAACAAACCTTAATCGGAGGTGAGGAGTACACGATTAAAATATATTTTACTCCCATTAAATTCGAAAACCCTAATTTACATGGGTTCTAGTGTAGGATACACCCTCCAATTTAAAGAGCGATGAGTGTGCTCTCCAGAATTGTGGTCTTTTTCTTTCCTTGAAAATGAATTTTGCATGGACTCCGAAGCTAAACACAACCTTAATCGGAGTGAGGAGTACACGATTAAAATATATTTTACTCCCATTAAATTCGAAAACCCTAATTTACATGGGTTCTAGTGTAGGATACACCCTCCAATTTAAAGAGCGATGAGTGTGCTCTCCAGACTTGTGGTCTTTTTCTTTCCTCGAAATGAATTTTGCATGGACTCCGAGCTAAACATAACCTTAATCGGAGTGAGGAGTACACGATTAAAATATATTTTACTCCCATTAAATTCGAAAACCCTAATTTACATGGGTTCTAGTGTAGGATACACCCTCCAATTTAAAGAGCGATGAGTGTGCTCTCCAGACTTGTGGTCTTTTTCTTTCCTGAAAATGAATTTTGCATGGACTCCGGAGCTAAACAAACCTTAATCGGAGTGAGGAGTACACGATTAAAATATATTTTACTCCCATTAAATTCGAAAACCCTAATTTACATGGGTTCTAGTGTAGGATACACCCTCCAATTTAAAGAGCGATGAGTGTGCTCTCCAGACTTGTGGTCTTTTTCTTTCCTTGAAAATGAATTTTGCATGGACTCCGAAGCTAAACACAACCTTAATCGGAGTGAGGAGTACACGATTAAAATATATTTTACTCCCATTAAATTCGAAAACCCTAATTTACATGGGTTCTAGTGTAGGATACACCCTCCAATTTAAAGAGCGATGAGTGTGCTCTCCAGACTTGTGGTCTTTTTCTTTCCTGAAAATGAATTTTGCATGGACTCCGGAGCTAAACAAACCTTAATCGGAGTGAGGAGTACACGATTAAAATATATTTTACTCCCATTAAATTCGAAAACCCTAATTTACATGGGTTCTAGTGTAGGATACACCCTCCAATTTAAAGAGCGATGAGTGTGCTCTCCAGAATTGTGGTCTTTTTCTTTCCTTGAAAATGAATTTTGCATGGACTCCGAAGCTAAACACAACCTTAATCGGAGTGAGGAGTACACGATTAAAATATATTTTACTCCCATTAAATTCGAAAACCCTAATTTACATGGGTTCTAGTGTAGGATACACCCTCCAATTTAAAGAGCGATGAGTGTGCTCTCCAGACTTGTGGTCTTTTTCTTTCCTGAAATGAATTTTGCATGGACTCCGGAGCTAAACAAACCTTAATCGGAGTGAGGAGTACACGATTAAAATATATTTTACTCCCATTAAATTCGAAAACCCTAATTTACATGGGTTCTAGTGTAGGATACACCCTCCAATTTAAAGAGCGATGAGTGTGCTCTCCAGATTGTGGTCTTTTTCTTTCCTTGAAAATGAATTTTGCATGGACTCCGAAGCTAAACACAACCTTAATCGGAGTGAGGAGTACACGATTAAAATATATTTTACTCCCATTAAATTCGAAAACCCTAATTTACATGGGTTCTAGTGTAGGATACACCCTCCAATTTAAAGAGCGATGAGTGTGCTCTCCAGACTTGTGGTCTTTTTCTTTCCTCGAAATGAATTTTGCATGGACTCCGGAGCTAAACAAACCTTAATCGGGTGAGGAGTACACGATTAAAATATATTTTACTCCCATTAAATTCGAAAACCCTAATTTACATGGGTTCTAGTGTAGGATACACCCTCCAATTTAAAGAGCGATGAGTGTGCTCTCCAGACTTGTGGTATTTTTCTTTCCTGAAAATGAATTTTGCATGGACTCCGGAGCTAAACAAACCTTAATCGGGTGAGGAGTACACGATTAAAATATATTTTACTCCCATTAAATTCGAAAACCCTAATTTACATGGGTTCTAGTGTAGGATACACCCTCCAATTTAAAGAGCGATGAGTGTGCTCTCCAGACTTGTGGTCTTTTTCTTTCCTGAAAATGAATTTTGCATGGACTCCGAGCTAAACACAACCTTAATCGGAGTGAGGAGTACACGATTAAAATATATTTTACTCCCATTAAATTCGAAAACCCTAATTTACATGGGTTCTAGTGTAGGATACACCCTCCAATTTAAAGAGCGATGAGTGTGCTCTCCAGACTTGTGGTCTTTTTCTTTCCTCGAAAATGAATTTTGCATGGACTCCGAGCTAAACAAACCTTAATCGGGTGAGGAGTACACGATTAAAATATATTTTACTCCCATTAAATTCGAAAACCCTAATTTACATGGGTTCTAGTGTAGGATACACCCTCCAATTTAAAGAGCGATGAGTGTGCTCTCCAGACTTGTGGTCTTTTTCTTTCCTGAAAATGAATTTTGCATGGACTCCGAAGCTAAACACAACCTTAATCGGAGTGAGGAGTACACGATTAAAATATATTTTACTCCCATTAAATTCGAAAACCCTAATTTACATGGGTTCTAGTGTAGGATACACCCTCCAATTTAAAGAGCGATGAGTGTGCTCTCCAGACTTGTGGTCTTTTTCTTTCCTCGAAAATGAATTTTGCATGGACTCCGAGCTAAACAAACCTTAATCGGGTGAGGAGTACACGATTAAAATATATTTTACTCCCATTAAATTCGAAAACCCTAATTTACATGGGTTCTAGTGTAGGATACACCCTCCAATTTAAAGAGCGATGAGTGTGCTCTCCAGACTTGTGGTTTTTTCTTTCCTGAAAATGAATTTTGCATGGACTCCGAGCTAAACACAACCTTAATCGGAGTGAGGAGTACACGATTAAAATATATTTTACTCCCATTAAATTCGAAAACCCTAATTTACATGGGTTCTAGTGTAGGATACACCCTCCAATTTAAAGAGCGATGAGTGTGCTCTCCAGACTTGTGGTCTTTTTCTTTCCTGAAAATGAATTTTGCATGGACTCCGAGCTAAACACAACCTTAATCGGAGTGAGGAGTACACGATTAAAATATATTTTACTCCCATTAAATTCGAAAACCCTAATTTACATGGGTTCTAGTGTAGGATACACCCTCCAATTTAAAGAGCGATGAGTGTGCTCTCCAGACTTGTGGTATTTTTCTTTCCTCGAAAATGAATTTTGCATGGACTCCGGAGCTAAACAAACCTTAATCGGAGTGAGGAGTACACGATTAAAATATATTTTACTCCCATTAAATTCGAAAACCCTAATTTACATGGGTTCTAGTGTAGGATACACCCTCCAATTTAAAGAGCGATGAGTGTGCTCTCCAGACTTGTGGTCTTTTTCTTTCCTGAAAATGAATTTTGCATGGACTCCGAGCTAAACACAACCTTAATCGGAGTGAGGAGTACACGATTAAAATATATTTTACTCCCATTAAATTCGAAAACCCTAATTTACATGGGTTCTAGTGTAGGATACACCCTCCAATTTAAAGAGCGATGAGTGTGCTCTCCAGACTTGTGGTCTTTTTCTTTCCTGAAAATGAATTTTGCATGGACTCCGAGCTAAACACAACCTTAATCGGAGTGAGGAGTACACGATTAAAATATATTTTACTCCCATTAAATTCGAAAACCCTAATTTACATGGGTTCTAGTGTAGGATACACCCTCCAATTTAAAGAGCGATGAGTGTGCTCTCCAGACTTGTGGTCTTTTTCTTTCCTGAAAATGAATTTTGCATGGACTCCGAGCTAAACACAACCTTAATCGGAGTGAGGAGTACACGATTAAAATATATTTTACTCCCATTAAATTCGAAAACCCTAATTTACATGGGTTCTAGTGTAGGATACACCCTCCAATTTAAAGAGCGATGAGTGTGCTCTCCAGACTTGTGGTCTTTTTCTTTCCTGAAAATGAATTTTGCATGGACTCCGAGCTAAACACAACCTTAATCGGAGTGAGGAGTACACGATTAAAATATATTTTACTCCCATTAAATTCGAAAACCCTAATTTACATGGGTTCTAGTGTAGGATACACCCTCCAATTTAAAGAGCGATGAGTGTGCTCTCCAGACTTGTGGTCTTTTTCTTTCCTGAAAATGAATTTTGCATGGACTCCGGAGCTAAACACAACCTTAATCGGAGTGAGGAGTACACGATTAAAATATATTTTACTCCCATTAAATTCGAAAACCCTAATTTACATGGGTTCTAGTGTAGGATACACCCTCCAATTTAAAGAGCGATGAGTGTGCTCTCCAGACTTGTGGTATTTTTCTTTCCTGAAAATGAATTTTGCATGGACTCCGAGCTAAACACAACCTTAATCGGAGTGAGGAGTACACGATTAAAATATATTTTACTCCCATTAAATTCGAAAACCCTAATTTACATGGGTTCTAGTGTAGGATACACCCTCCAATTTAAAGAGCGATGAGTGTGCTCTCCAGACTTGTGGTCTTTTTCTTTCCTGAAAATGAATTTTGCATGGACTCCGAGCTAAACACAACCTTAATCGGAGTGAGGAGTACACGATTAAAATATATTTTACTCCCATTAAATTCGAAAACCCTAATTTACATGGGTTCTAGTGTAGGATACACCCTCCAATTTAAAGAGCGATGAGTGTGCTCTCCAGACTTGTGGTCTTTTTCTTTCCTGAAAATGAATTTTGCATGGACTCCGGAGCTAAACACAACCTTAATCGGAGTGAGGAGTACACGATTAAAATATATTTTACTCCCATTAAATTCGAAAACCCTAATTTACATGGGTTCTAGTGTAGGATACACCCTCCAATTTAAAGAGCGATGAGTGTGCTCTCCAGACTTGTGGTCTTTTTCTTTCCTGAAAATGAATTTTGCATGGACTCCGAGCTAAACACAACCTTAATCGGAGTGAGGAGTACACGATTAAAATATATTTTACTCCCATTAAATTCGAAAACCCTAATTTACATGGGTTCTAGTGTAGGATACACCCTCCAATTTAAAGAGCGATGAGTGTGCTCTCCAGACTTGTGGTCTTTTTCTTTCCTGAAAATGAATTTTGCATGGACTCCGAGCTAAACACAACCTTAATCGGAGTGAGGAGTACACGATTAAAATATATTTTACTCCCATTAAATTCGAAAACCCTAATTTACATGGGTTCTAGTGTAGGATACACCCTCCAATTTAAAGAGCGATGAGTGTGCTCTCCAGACTTGTGGTCTTTTTCTTTCCTGAAATGAATTTTGCATGGACTCCGGAGCTAAACACAACCTTAATCGGAGTGAGGAGTACACGATTAAAATATATTTTACTCCCATTAAATTCGAAAACCCTAATTTACATGGGTTCTAGTGTAGGATACACCCTCCAATTTAAAGAGCGATGAGTGTGCTCTCCAGACTTGTGGTCTTTTTCTTTCCTGAAAATGAATTTTGCATGGACTCCGGAGCTAAACACAACCTTAATCGGAGTGAGGAGTACACGATTAAAATATATTTTACTCCCATTAAATTCGAAAACCCTAATTTACATGGGTTCTAGTGTAGGATACACCCTCCAATTTAAAGAGCGATGAGTGTGCTCTCCAGACTTGTGGTATTTTTCTTTCCTGAAAATGAATTTTGCATGGACTCCGGAGCTAAACACAACCTTAATCGGAGTGAGGAGTACACGATTAAAATATATTTTACTCCCATTAAATTCGAAAACCCTAATTTACATGGGTTCTAGTGTAGGATACACCCTCCAATTTAAAGAGCGATGAGTGTGCTCTCCAGACTTGTGGTATTTTTCTTTCCTGAAAATGAATTTTGCATGGACTCCGAGCTAAACACAACCTTAATCGGAGTGAGGAGTACACGATTAAAATATATTTTACTCCCATTAAATTCGAAAACCCTAATTTACATGGGTTCTAGTGTAGGATACACCCTCCAATTTAAAGAGCGATGAGTGTGCTCTCCAGACTTGTGGTCTTTTTCTTTCCTGAAAATGAATTTTGCATGGACTCCGAGCTAAACACAACCTTAATCGGAGTGAGGAGTACACGATTAAAATATATTTTACTCCCATTAAATTCGAAAACCCTAATTTACATGGGTTCTAGTGTAGGATACACCCTCCAATTTAAAGAGCGATGAGTGTGCTCTCCAGACTTGTGGTATTTTTCTTTCCTGAAAATGAATTTTGCATGGACTCCGAGCTAAACACAACCTTAATCGGAGTGAGGAGTACACGATTAAAATATATTTTACTCCCATTAAATTCGAAAACCCTAATTTACATGGGTTCTAGTGTAGGATACACCCTCCAATTTAAAGAGCGATGAGTGTGCTCTCCAGACTTGTGGTATTTTTCTTTCCTGAAAATGAATTTTGCATGGACTCCGAAGCTAAACACAACCTTAATCGGAGTGAGGAGTACACGATTAAAATATATTTTACTCCCATTAAATTCGAAAACCCTAATTTACATGGGTTCTAGTGTAGGATACACCCTCCAATTTAAAGAGCGATGAGTGTGCTCTCCAGACTTGTGGTCTTTTTCTTTCCTCGAAAATGAATTTTGCATGGACTCCGGAGCTAAACATAACCTTAATCGGGTGAGGAGTACACGATTAAAATATATTTTACTCCCATTAAATTTGAAAACCCTAATTTACATGGTTCTAGTGTAGGATACACCCTCCAATTTAAAGAGCGATGAGTGTGCTCTCCAGATTGTGGTATTTTTCTTTCCTTGAAAATGAATTTTGCATGGACTCCGAGCTAAACACAACCTTAATCGGAGTGAGGAGTACACGATTAAAATATATTTTACTCCCATTAAATTCGAAAACCCTAATTTACATGGGTTCTAGTGTAGGATACACCCTCCAATTTAAAGAGCGATGAGTGTGCTCTCCAGACTTGTGGTCTTTTTCTTTCCTGAAAATGAATTTTGCATGGACTCCGAAGCTAAACACAACCTTAATCGGAGTGAGGAGTACACGATTAAAATATATTTTACTCCCATTAAATTCGAAAACCCTAATTTACATGGTTCTAGTGTAGGATACACCCTCCAATTTAAAGAGCGATGAGTGTGCTCTCCAGATTGTGGTTTTTTCTTTCCTGAAAATGAATTTTGCATGGACTCCGAGCTAAACAAACTTAATCGGAGTGAGGAGTACACGATTAAAATATATTTTACTCCCATTAAATTGAAAACCCTAATTTACATGGTTCTAGTGTAGGATACACCCTCCAATTTAAAGAGCGATGAGTGTGCTCTCCAGATTGTGGTTTTTTCTTTCCTGAAAATGAATTTTGCATGGACTCCGAGCTAAACACAACCTTAATCGGAGTGAGGAGTACACGATTAAAATATATTTTACTCCCATTAAATTCGAAAACCTAATTTACATGGTTCTAGTGTAGGATACACCTCCAATTAAAGAGCGATGAGTGTGCTCTCCAGACTTGTGGTTTTTTCTTCCTGAAAATGAATTTTGCATGGACTCCGAGCTAAACATAACCTTAATCGGGGTGAGGAGTACACGATTAAAATATATTTACTCCATTAATTGAAACCTAATTTACATGGTTCTGTGAATACT
>NC_092041.1:55567269-55585575 GCF_003086295.3 Arachis hypogaea
ACCCTCCAATTTAAAGAGCGATGAGTGTGCTCTCTCAGACTTGTGGTATTTCTTTCTGAAAATGAATTTTGCATGGACTCCGGAGCTAAACAAACCTTAATCGGGTGAGGAGTACACGATTAAAATATATTTTACTCCCATTAAATTCGAAAACCCTAATTTACATGGGTTCTAGTGTAGGATACACCCTCCAATTTAAAGAGCGATGAGTGTGCTCTCCAGACTTGTGGTATTTTTCTTCCTGAAAATGAATTTTGCATGGACTCCGAAGCTAAACACAACCTTAATCGGAGTGAGGAGTACACGATTAAAATATATTTTACTCCCATTAAATTCGAAAACCCTAATTTACATGGGTTCTAGTGTAGGATACACCCTCCAATTTAAAGAGCGATGAGTGTGCTCTCCAGACTTGTGGTCTTTTCTTTCCTCGAAAATGAATTTTGCATGGACTCCGGAGCTAAACACAACCTTAATCGGTGAGGAGTACACGATTAAAATATATTTTACTCCCATTAAATTCGAAAACCCTAATTTACATGGGTTCTAGTGTAGGATACACCCTCCAATTTAAAGAGCGATGAGTGTGCTCTCCAGACTTGTGGTATTTTTCTTTCCTGAAAATGAATTTTGCATGGACTCCGAGCTAAACACAACCTTAATCGGAGTGAGGAGTACACGATTAAAATATATTTTACTCCCATTAAATTCGAAAACCCTAATTTACATGGGTTCTAGTGTAGGATACACCCTCCAATTTAAAGAGCGATGAGTGTGCTCTCCAGACTTGTGGTTTTTTCTTTCCTGAAAATGAATTTTGCATGGACTCCGAGCTAAACACAACCTTAATCGGAGTGAGGAGTACACGATTAAAATATATTTTACTCCCATTAAATTCGAAAACCCTAATTTACATGGTTCTAGTGTAGGATACACCCTCCAATTTAAAGAGCGATGAGTGTGCTCTCCAGACTTGTGGTCTTTTTCTTTCCTGAAAATGAATTTTGCATGGACTCCGAGCTAAACACAACCTTAATCGGAGTGAGGAGTACACGATTAAAATATATTTTACTCCCATTAAATTCGAAAACCCTAATTTACATGGTTCTAGTGTAGGATACACCCTCCAATTTAAAGAGCGATGAGTGTGCTCTCCAGACTTGTGGTTTTTTCTTTCCTGAAAATGAATTTTGCATGGACTCCGAGCTAAACACAACCTTAATCGGGTGAGGAGTACACGATTAAAATATATTTTACTCCCATTAAATTCGAAAACCCTAATTTACATGGGTTCTAGTGTAGGATACACCCTCCAATTTAAAGAGCGATGAGTGTGCTCTCCAGACTTGTGGTTTTTTCTTTCCTGAAAATGAATTTTGCATGGACTCCGAGCTAAACACAACCTTAATCGGAGTGAGGAGTACACGATTAAAATATATTTTACTCCCATTAAATTCGAAAACCCTAATTTACATGGGTTCTAGTGTAGGATACACCCTCCAATTTAAAGAGCGATGAGTGTGCTCTCCAGACTTGTGGTTTTTTCTTTCCTGAAAATGAATTTTGCATGGACTCCGAGCTAAACACAACCTTAATCGGAGTGAGGAGTACACGATTAAAATATATTTTACTCCCATTAAATTCGAAAACCCTAATTTACATGGGTTCTAGTGTAGGATACACCCTCCAATTTAAAGAGCGATGAGTGTGCTCTCCAGACTTGTGGTATTTTTCTTTCCTGAAAATGAATTTTGCATGGACTCCGAGCTAAACACAACCTTAATCGGAGTGAGGAGTACACGATTAAAATATATTTTACTCCCATTAAATTCGAAAACCCTAATTTACATGGGTTCTAGTGTAGGATACACCCTCCAATTTAAAGAGCGATGAGTGTGCTCTCCAGACTTGTGGTTTTTTCTTCCTGAAAATGAATTTTGCATGGACTCCGGCTAAACACAACCTTAATCGGAGTGAGGAGTACACGATTAAAATATATTTTACTCACCATTAAATTCGATAAACCCTAATTTACATGGGTTCTAGTGTAAGGATACACCCTCCAATTTAAAGAGCGATGAGTGTGCTCTCCCAGAATTGTGGTCTTTTTCTTTCCTTGAAAATGAATTTTGGCATGGACTCTGAACTAAACACAACCTTAATCGGAGTGAGGAGTACACGATTAATATATTTTACTCCCATTAAATTCAAAAACCCTAATTAACATGGGTTCTAGTGTAATACACCCTCCAATTTAAAGAGCGATGAGTGTGCTCTCCGAACTTGTGCTTTTTCTTTCCTTAAATGAATTTTGCTGGACTCGAGCTAAACATGAACTTTAATCGAGTAGGAGTAACCGATTAAATATATTTTACTCCCATTAAATTCAAAAACCCTAATTTTCATGGGTTCTAGTGTAGGATACACCCTCCAATTTAAAGAGCGATGAGTGTGCTCTCCCTGACTTGTGGTCTTTTTCTTTCCTCGTAAATGAATTTTGCATGGACTCCGAGCTAAACAATAACCTTAATGGGTGAGGAGTACACGATTAAATATATTTTAGCTACCCATTAAATTTGAAAACCCTAATTTACATGGAGTTCTAGTGTAGGGATACACCGCTTCCAATTTAAAGAGCGATGAGTGTGCTCTTCCCAGAATTGTGGTACTTTTTCTTTCCTTGAAAATGAATTTTGCATGGACTCGGAAGCTAAAACATAACTTAATCGGGTGAGGAGTAAAACACGATTAAATATATATTTTACTCCCATTAAATTCGAAAAACCCTAATTTACATGGGTTCTAGTGTAGGATACACCCTCCAATTTAAAGAGCGATGAGTGTGCTCTCACAGACATTGTGGTCTTTTTCTTTCCTTGAAAATGAATTTTGCGTGGACTCCGAGCTAAACACAACCTTAATCGGAGTGGAGGAGTACACGATTAAAATATATTTTACTCGCCATTAAATTCGAAAACCGCTAATTTACATGGGTTCTAGTGTAGGATAGCACCCTCCAATTTAAAGAGCGATGAGTGTGCTCTCCGGACTTGTGGTCTTTTTCTTCCTCGTAAAGAATTTTGCATGGACTCCGAGCTAAACAAACCTTAATCGAGTGAGGAGTACACATAAAATATATTTTACTACCATTAAATAAAACCCAAATTTCATGGGTTCTAGTGTAGGATACACCCTCCAATTTAAAGAGCGATGAGTGTGCTCTCCAGATTGTGGTTTTTCTTTCCTTGAAAATGAATTTTGCATGGACTCTCGGAGCTAAACAAACCTTAATCGGAGTGAGAGTACACGATTAAAATATATTTACTTCCCATTAAATTCGAAAACCCTAATTTACATGGGTTCTAGTGTAGGATACACCCTCCAATTTAAAGAGCGATGAGTGTGCTCTCCAGAATTGTGGTATTTTTCTTTCCCTTGAAAATGAATTTTGCATGGACTCCGGAGCTAAAACAACCTTAATCGGAAGTGAGGAGTACACGATTAAAATATATTTTACTACCCATTAAATTCGAAAACCCTAATTTTACATGGGTTCTAGTGTAGGGATACACCCCTCCAATTTAAAGAGCGATGAGTGTGCTCTCCCGAATTGTGGTCTTTTTCTTTCCTCTTGAAAATGAATTTTGCATGGACTCCGAGCTAAACAAAACCTTAATCGGAGTGAGGAGTACACGATTAAAATATATTTTCTCCCATTAAATTCGAAAACCCTAATTTCATGGGTTCTAGTGTAGGATACACCCTCCAATTTAAAGAGCGATGAGTGTGCTCTCCAGAATTGTGGTCTTTTTCTTTCCATGAAAATGAATTTGTATGGAACTCCGAAGCTAAACACAACCTTAATCGGAGTGAGGAGTACACGATTAAAATATATTTTACTCCGCATTAAATTCGAAAACCCTAATTTACATGGGTTCTAGTGTAGGATACACCTCCAATTTAAAGAGCGATGAGTGTGCTCTCCAGAATTGTGGTCTTTTTCTTTCCTTGAAAATGAATGTTTGCATGGACTCTGAAGCTAAACAAAACCTTAATCGAGTGAGGAGTACACGATTAAAATATATTTTACTCCCATTAAATTCAAAAACCCTAATTTACATGGGTTCTAGTGTAGGATACACCCTCCAATTTAAAGAGCGATGAGTGTGCCTCTCCGGACTTGTGGTCTTTTTCTTTCCTCGTAAATGAATTTTGCATGGACTCCGGAGCTAAACATAACCTTAATCGAGTGAGGAGTACACGATTAAAATATATTTTACTCCCATTAAATTCGAAAACCCTAATTTCATGGGTTCTAGTGTAGGATACACCCCTCCAATTTAAAGAGGCGATGAGTGTGCTCTCCAGAATTGTGGTCTTTTTCTTTCCTTGAAAATGAATTTTGCATGGACTCCGGAGCTAAACAAACCTTAATCGAGTGAGGAGTACACGATTAAAATATATTTTACTCCCATTAAATTCGAAAACCCTAATTTACATGGGTTCTAGTGTAGGATACACCCTCCAATTTAAAGAGCGATGAGTGTGCTCTCCCAGAATTGTGGTCTTTTTCTTTCCTCGTAAATGAATTTTGCATGGACTCCGGAGCTAAACACAAACCTTATCGGAGTGAGGAGTACACGATTAAAATATATTTTACTCCATTAAATTCGAAAACCCTAATTTACATGGGTTCTAGTGTAGGATACACCCTCCAATTTAAAGAGCGATGAGTGTGCTCTCCAGAATTGTGGTCTTTTTCTTTCCTTGAAAATGAATTTGCATGGACTCCGAGCTAAACACAACCTTAATCGGAGTGAGGAGTACACGATTAAAATATATTTTTACTCCATTAAATTCGAAAACCCTAATTTACATGGGTTCTAGTGTAGGATACACCTCCAATTTAAAGAGCGATGAGTGTGCTCTCCCGACTTGTGGTCTTTTTCTTTCCTCGTAAATGAATTTTGCATGGACTCCGGAGCTAAACAAACCTTAATCGGAGTGAGGAGTACACGATTAAAATATATTTACTCCCATTAAATTCGAAAACCCTAATTTACATGGGTTCTAGTGTAGGATACACCCTCCAATTTAAAGAGCCGATGAGGTGTGCTCTCCGACTTGTGGTCTTTTTCTTTCCTCGTAAATGAATTTGCATGGACTCCGGAGCTAAACAAAACCTTAATCGGAGTGAGGAGTACACGATTAAAAATATATTTTACTCCATTAAATTCGAAAACCCTAATTTACATGGGTTCTAGTGTAGGATACACCCTCCAATTTAAAAGAGCGATGAGTGTGCTCTCCAGAATTGTGGTCTTTTTCTTTCCTTGAAAATGAATTTTGCATGGACTCTGAAGCTAAACACAACCTTAATCGGAGTGAGGAGTACACGATTAAAAATATATTTTACTCCCATTAAATTCGAAAACCCTAATTTACATGGGTTCTAGTGTAGGATACACCCTCCAATTTAAAGAGCGATGAGTGTGCTCTCCCGACTTGTGGTCTTTTTCTTTCCTCGTAAATGAATTTTGCATGGACTCCGAGCTAAACATAACCTTAATCGAGGTGAGGAGTACACGATTAAAATATATTTTACTCCCATTAAATTTGAAAACCCTAATTTCATGAGTTCTAGTGTAGGATACACCCTCCAATTTAAAAGAGCGATGAGTGTGCTCTCCCAGAATTGTGGTCTTTTTCTTTCCTTGAAAATGAATTTTGCATGGACTCCGAAGCTAAACAAACCTTAATCGGAGTGAGGAGTACACGATTAAAATATATTTTACTCCCATTAAATTCGAAAACCCTAATTTAACATGGGTTCTAGTGTAGGATACACCCTCCAATTTAAAGAGCGATGAGTGTGCTCTCCGACTTGTGGTCTTTTTCTTTCCTGAAATGAATTTTTGCATGGACTCCGGAGCTAAACATAACCTTAATCGGAGTGAGGAGTACACGATTAAAATATTTTTACTCCCATTAAATTCGAAAACCCTAATTTACATGGTTCTAGTGTAGGATACACCCTCCAATTTAAAAGAGCGATGGTGTGCTCTCCAGAATTGTGGTCTTTTTCTTTCCTTGAAAATGAATTTTGCATGGACTCCGAGCTAAACAAAACCTTAATCGGAGTGAGGAGTACACGATTAAAATATATTTTACTCCCATTAAATTCGAAAACCCTAATTTACATGGGTTCTAGTGTAGGATACACCCTCCAATTTAAAGAGCGATGAGTGTGCTCTCCCAGACTTGTGGTCTTTTTCTTTCCTCGTAAATGAATTTTGCATGGACTCCAGAGCTAAACATAACCTTAATCGAGTGAGGAGTACACGATTAAAATATATTTTACTCCCATTAAATTGAAAACCCTAATTTACATGGGTTCCAGTGTAGGATACACCCTCCAATTTAAAGAGCGATGAGTGTGCTCTCCAGAATTGTGGTCTTTTTCTTTCCTTGAAAATGAATTTTGCATGGACTCTGGAGCTAAACACAACTTTAATCGGAGTGAGGAGTACACGATTAAAATATATTTTACTCCCATTAAATTCGAAAACCCTAATTTACATGGGTTCTAGTGTAGGATACACCTCCAATTTAAAGAGCGATGAGTGTGCTCTCCCGACTTGTGGTCTTTTTCTTTCCTCGTAAATGAATTTTGCATGGACTCCGGAGCTAAACATAACCTTAATCGAGGTGAGGAGTACACGATTAAAATATATTTTACTCCCATTAAATTTGAAAACCCTAATTTACATGAGTTCTAGTGTAGGATACACCCTCCAATTTAAAGAGCGATGAGTGTGCTCTCCAGATTGTGGTCTTTTTCTTTCCTTGAAAATGAATTTTGCATGGACTCCGAGCTAAACAAAACCTTAATCGAGTGAGGAGTACACGATTAAAATATATTTTACTCCCATTAAATTCGAAAAACCCTAATTTACATGGAGTTCTAGTGTAGGATACACCTCCAATTTAAAGAGCGATGAGTGTGCTCTCCAGAATTGTGGTCTTTTTCTTCCTTGAAAATGAATTTTGCATGGACTCCGGAGCTAAACACAACCTTAATCGGAGTGAGGAGTACAACGATTAAAATATATTTTACTCCCATTAAATTCGAAAACCCTAATTTACATGGGTTCTAGTGTAGGATACACCCTCCAATTTAAAGAGCGATGAGTGTGCTCTCCCGACTTGTGGTCTTTTTCTTTCCTCGTAAATGAATTTTGCATGGACTCCGAGCTAAACATAACCTTAATCGGAGTGAGGAGTACACGATTAAAATATATTTTACTCCCATTAAATTTGAAAACCCTAATTTACATGGGTTCTAGTGTAGGATACACCCTCCAATTTTAAAGAGCGATGAGTGTGCTCTCCAGAATTGTGGTCTTTTTCTTTCCTTGAAAATGAATTTTGCATGGACTCCGGAGCTAAACAAAACCTTAATCGGAGTGAGGAGTACAACGATTAAAATATATTTTTACTCCCATTAAATTCGAAAAACCCTAATTTTACATGGGTTCTAGTGTAGGATACACCCTCCAATTTAAAGAGCGATGAGTGTGCTCTCCGACTTGTGGTCTTTTTCTTTCCTTGAAAATGAATTTTGCATGGACTCCGAAGCTAAACAAACCTTAATCGGAGTGAGGAGTACACGATTAAAATATATTTTACTCCCCATTAAATTCGAAAACCCTAATTTACATGGGTTCTAGTGTAGGATACACCCTCCAATTTAAAGAGCGATGAGTGTGCTCTCCAGAATTGTGGTCCTTTTTCTTCCTTGAAAATGAATTTTGCATGGACTCTGAGCTAAACAAACCTTTAATCGGAGTGAGGAGTACACGATTAAAATATATTTTACTCCATTAAATTCGAAAACCCTAATTTACATGGTTCTAGTGTAGGATACACCCTCCAATTTAAAGAGCGATGAGTGTGCTCTCCGACTTGTGGTTTTTTCTTTCCTCGTAAATGAATTTGCATGGACTCCGGAGCTAAACATAACCTTAATCGGAGTGAGGAGTACACGATTAAAATATATTTTACTCCCATTAAATTCGAAAACCCTAATTTACATGGGTTCTAGTGTAGGATACACCCTCCAATTTAAAGAGCGATGAGTGTGCTCTCCAGAATTGTGGTCTTTTTCTTTCCTTGAAAATGAATTTTGCATGGACTCTGAAGCTAAACAAACCTTAATCGGAGTGAGGAGTACACGATTAAAATATATTTTACTCCCCATTAAATTCGAAAACCCTAATTTACATGGAGTTCTAGTGTAGGATACACCCTCCAATTTAAAGAGCGATGAGTGTGTCTCCCAGAATTGTGGTCTTTTTCTTTCCTTGAAAATGAATTTTGCATGGACTCCGGAGCTAAACACAAACCTTAATCGGAGTGAGGAGTACACGATTAAAATATATTTTACTCCCATTAAATTGAAAACCCTAATTTACATGGGTTCTAGTGTAGGATACACCCTCCAATTTAAAGAGCGATGAGTGTGCTCTCCAGACTTGTGGTCTTTTTCTTTCCTGAAAATGAATTTGCATGGACTCCGAGCTAAACAAAACCTTAATCGGAGTGAGGAGTACACGATTAAAATATATTTTACTCCCATTAAATTCGAAAACCCTAATTTACATGGGTTCTAGTGTAGGATACACCCTCCAATTTAAAAGAGCGATGAGTGTGCTCTCCAGAATTGTGGTCTTTTTCTTTCCTTGAAATGAATTTTGCATGGACTCCTGAGCTAACACAACCTTAATCGGAGTGAGGAGTACACGATTAAAAATATATTTACTCCCATTAAATTCGAAAACCCTAATTTACATGGGTTCTAGTGTAGGATACACCCTCCAATTTAAAGAGCGATGAGTGTGCTCTCCCGACTTGTGGTCTTTTTCTTTCCTCGTAAATGAATTTTGTATGGACTCCGAGCTAAACAAACCTTAATCGGAGTGAGGAGTACACGATTAAAATATATTTTACTCCCATTAAATTCGAAAAACCCTAATTTACATGGGTTCTAGTGTAGGATACACCCTCCAATTTAAAGAGCGATGAGTGTGCTCTCCGAATTGTGGTCTTTTTCTTTCCTTGAAAATGAATTTTGCATGGACTCTGAAGCTAAACAAACCTTAATCGGAGTGAGGAGTACACGATTAAAATATATTTTACTCCCATTAAATTCGAAAACCCTAATTTACATGGGTTCTAGTGTAGGATACACCCTCCAATTTAAAGAGCGATGAGTGTGCTCTCCCGATTGTGGTCTTTTTCTTTCCTCGTAAATGAATTTTGCATGGACTCCGGAGCTAAACATAACCTTAATCGGAGGTGAGGAGTACACGATTAAAATATATTTTACTCCCATTAAATTCGAAAACCCTAATTTACATGGGTTCTAGTGTAGGATACACCCTCCAATTTAAAGAGCGATGAGTGTGCTCTCCAGAATTGTGGTCTTTTTCTTTCCTTGAAAATGAATTTTGCATGGACTCCGAGCTAAACACAACCTTAATCGGAGTGAGGAGTACACGATTAAAATATTTTTACTCCCATTAAATTCGAAAACCCTAATTTACATGGGTTCTAGTGTAGGATACACCTCTCCAATTTAAAGAGCGATGAGTGTGCTCTCCCGACTTGTGGTCTTTTCTTTCCTCGTAAATGAATTTTGCATGGACTCCGGAGCTAAACAAACCTTAATCGGAGTGAGGAGTACACGATTAAAATATATTTTACTCCCATTAAATTCGAAAACCCTAATTTACATGGGTTCTAGTGTAGGATACACCCTCCAATTTAAAGAGCGATGAGTGTGCTCTCCAGACTTGTGGTCTTTTTCTTTCCTCGTAAATGAATTTTGCATGGACTCCGGAGCTAAACAACCTTAATCGGAGTGAGGAGTACACGATTAAAATATATTTTACTCCCATTAAATTCGAAAACCCTAATTTACATGGGTTCTAGTGTAGGATACACCTCCAATTTAAAGAGCGATGAGTGTGCTCTCCAGACTTGTGGTCTTTTTCTTTCCTGAAATGAATTTTGCATGGACTCCGGAGCTAAACAAACCTTAATCGAGTGAGGAGTACACGATTAAAATATATTTTACACCATTAAATTGAAAACCTAATTTACATGGTTCTAGTGTAGGATACACCCTCCATTTAAAGAGCGATGAGTGTGCTCTCCGAATTGTGGTTTTTTCTTCCTTGAAAATGAATTTTGCATGGACTCCGGAGCTAAACAAAACCTTAATCGGAGTGAGGAGTACACGATTAAAATATATTTTACTCCATTAAATTCGAAAACCCTAATTTACATGGGTTCTAGTGTAGGATACACCCTCCAATTTAAAGAGCGATGAGTGTGCTCTCCAGAATTGTGGTCTTTTTCTTCTCGTAATGAATTTTGCATGGACTCCGAAGCTAAACACAAACCTTAATCGGAGTGAGGAGTACACGATTAAAATATATTTTACTCCCATTAAATTCGAAAACCCTAATTTCATGGGTTCTAGTGTGGATACACCCTCCAATTTAAAGAGCGATGGTGTTCTCTCCAGACTTGTGGTCTTTTTCTTTCCTTGAAATGAATTTTGCATGGACTCCGGAGCTAAACAAAACCTTAATCGAGTGGAGGAGTACACCGATTAAAATATATTTTACTCCCATAAATTCGAAACCCTAATTTACATGGGTTCTAGTGTAGGATACACCCTCCAATTTAAAGAGCGATGAGTGTGCTCTCCAGAATTGTGGTCTTTTTCTTTCCTGAAAATGAATTTTGCATGGACTCCGAAGCTAAACACAACCTAATCGGAGTGAGGAGTACACGATTAAAATATATTTTACTCCATTAAATTGAAAACCCTAATTTACATGGGTTCTAGTGTAGGATACACCTCCAATTTAAAGAGCGATGAGTGTGCTCTCCAGAATTGTGGTCTTTTTCTTTCCTTGAAAATGAATTTTGCATGGACTCTGAAGCTAAACACAACCTTAATCGGAGTGAGGAGTACACGATTAAAATATATTTAACTCCCATTAAATTCAAAAACCCTAATTTACATGGGTTCTAGTTAGGATACACCCTCCAATTTAAAGAGGCGATGAGTGTGCTCTCCGACTTGTGGTCTTTTCTTTCCTCGTAAAATGAATTTTGCATGGACTCCGAGCTAAACATAACCTTAATCGGAGTGAGGAGTACACGATTAAAATATATTTTACTCCCATTAAATTCAAAACCCTAATTTTCATGGGTTCTAGTGTAGGATACACCCTCCAATTTAAAGAGCGATGAGTGTGCTCTCCAGAATTGTGGTCTTTTTCTTTCCTTGAAAATGAATTTGCATGGACTCTGAAGCTAAACACAACCTTAATCGGAGTGAGAGTACACGATTAAAATATATTTTACTCCCATTAAATTTCGAAAACCCTAATTTACATGGGTTCTAAGTGTAGGATACACCCTCCAATTTAAAGAGCGATGAGTGTGCTCTCCCGACTTGTGGTCTTTTTCTTTCCTCGTAAATGAATTTTGCATGGACTCCGGAGCTAAACAAACCTTAATCGGAGTGAGGAGTACACGATTAAATATATTTTACTCCCATTAAATTCGAAAACCCTAATTTCATGGGTTCTAGTGTAGGATACACCTCCAATTTAAAGAGCGATGAGTGTGCTCCTCCGACTTGTGGTCTTTTTCTTCCTCGTAAATGAATTTTGCATGGACTCGGAGCTAAACAAACCTTAATCGAGGAGGAGTACACGATTAAAATATATTTTACACCCATTAAATTTGAAAACCCTAATTTACATGGTTCTAGTGTAGGATACACCCTCCAATTTAAAAGAGCGATGAGTGTGCTCTCCGAATTGTGGTCTTTTTCTTTCCTTGAAAATGAATTTTGCATGGACTCCGGAGCTAAACACAACCTTAATCGGAGTGAGGAGTACACGATTAAAATATATTTTACTCCCATTAAATTCGAAAACCCTAATTTACATGGGTTCTAGTGTAGGATACACCCTTCCAATTTAAAGAGCGATGAGTGTGCTCTCCGAATTTGTGGTCTTTTTCTTTCCTGAAATGAATTTTGCATGGACTCCGGAGCTAAACAAAACCTTAATCGGAGTGAGGAGTACACGATTAAAATATATTTTACTCCCATTAAATTCAAAAACCCTAATTTACAGGGTTCTAGGTAGGATACACCCCAATTTAAAGAGCGATGAGTGTGCTCTCCAGAATTGTGGTCTTTTTCTTTCCTGAAAATGAATTTTGCAGGACTCCGAAGCTAAACAAACTTAATCGGAGTGAGGAGTACACGATTAAAAATATTTACTCCCATTAAATTCGAAAACCCTATTTCATGGGTTCTAGTGTAGGATACACCCTCCAATTTAAAGAGCGATGAGTGTGCTCTCCCGACTTGTGGTCTTTTTCTTTCCTCGTAAATGAATTTTGCATGGACTCCGAGTAAACAAACTTAATCGGAGTGAGGAGTACACGATTAAAATATATTTTACTCCCATTAAATTCGGAAAAACCCTAATTTACATGGGTTCTAGTGTAGGATACACCCTCCAAAATTTTAAAGAGCGATGAGTGTGCTCTCCAGAATTTGTGGCTTTTTCTTTCCTTTGAAAATGAATTTTGCATGGACTCTGAAGCTAAAACACAACCTTAATCGGAGTGAGGAGTACACGATTAAAATATAATTTTACTCCCATTAAATTCAAAAACCCTAATTTACATGGGTTCTAGTGTAGGATACACCTCCAATTTAAAGAGCGATGAGTGTGTCCTCCAGAATTGTGGTCTTTTTCTTTCCTTGAAAATGAATTTTGCAGGACTCCGAGCTAAACACAACCTTAATCGGAGTGAGGAGTACACGATTAAAATATATTTTACTCCCATTAAATTCGAAAACCCCTAATTTACATTGGGTTCTAGTGTAGGATACACCCTCCAATTTAAAGAGCGATGAGTGTGCTCTCCGGACTTGTGGTCTTTTTTCTTTCCTCGTAAAATGAATTTTGCATGACTCCGGAGCTAAACATAACCTTAATCGAGTGAGGAGTACACGATTAAAATATATTTTACACCCATTAAATTTGAAAACCCTAATTTACATTGAGTTCTAGTGTAGGATACACCCTCCAATTTAAAGAGCGATGGTTGCTCTCCAGAATTGTGGTCTTTTTCTTTCCTGAAAATGAATTTTGCATGGACTCCGGAGCTAAACAAACCTTAATTGGAGTGAAGGAGTACACGATTAAAATATATTTTACTCCCATTAAATTTTGAAAACCTAATTTACATGGGTTCTAGTGTAGGATACACCCCTCCAATTTAAAGAGCGATGAGTGTGCTCTCCGACTTGTGGTCTTTTTCTTTCCTCGTAAATGAATTTTGCAGTGGACTGCCGGAGCTAAACATAACCTTAAATCGGAGTGAGGAGTTACACGATTAAAATATATTATCCCATTAAATTCAAAACCTAATTTCATGGGTTCTAGTGTAGGATACACCCTCCAATTTAAAGAGCGATGAGTGTGCTCTCCAGACTTGTGGTATTTTTCTTTCCTGAAAATGAATTTTGCATGGACTCCGAGCTAAACACAACCTTAATCGGAGTGAGGAGTACACGATTAAAATATATTTTACTCCCATTAAATTCGAAAACCCTAATTTACATGGTTCTAGTGTAGGATACACCCTCCAATTTAAAGAGCGATGAGTGTGCTCTCCAGACTTGTGGTCTTTTTCTTTCCTGAAAATGAATTTTGCATGGACTCCGGAGCTAAACACCTTAATCGGGTGAGGAGTACACGATTAAAATATATTTTACTCCCATTAAATTCGAAAACCCTAATTTACATGGTTCTAGTGTAGGATACACCCTCCAATTTAAAGAGCGATGAGTGTGCTCTCCAGACTTGTGGTCTTTTTTTTCCTTGAAAATGAATTTTGCATGGACTCCGGAGCTAAACACCTTAATCGGAGTGAGGAGTACACGATTAAAATATATTTTACTCCCATTAAATTCGAAAACCCTAATTTACATGGTTCTAGTGTAGGATACACCCTCCAATTTAAAGAGCGATGAGTGTGCTCTCCAGACTTGTGGTATTTTTCTTTCCTGAAAATGAATTTTGCATGGACTCCGAGCTAAACACAACCTTAATCGGAGTGAGGAGTACACGATTAAAATATATTTTACTCCCATTAAATTCGAAAACCCTAATTTACATGGGTTCTAGTGTAGGATACACCCTCCAATTTAAAGAGCGATGAGTGTGCTCTCCAGACTTGTGGTCTTTTTCTTTCCTTGAAAATGAATTTTGCATGGACTCCGAGCTAAACACAACCTTAATCGGGTGAGGAGTACACGATTAAAATATATTTTACTCCCATTAAATTCGAAAACCCTAATTTACATGGGTTCTAGTGTAGGATACACCCTCCAATTTAAAGAGCGATGAGTGTGCTCTCCAGACTTGTGGTATTTTTCTTTCCTGAAAATGAATTTTGCATGGACTCCGGAGCTAAACACAACCTTAATCGGAGTGAGGAGTACACGATTAAAATATATTTTACTCCCATTAAATTCGAAAACCCTAATTTACATGGGTTCTAGTGTAGGATACACCCTCCAATTTAAAGAGCGATGAGTGTGCTCTCCAGACTTGTGGTATTTTTCTTTCCTGAAAATGAATTTTGCATGGACTCCGGAGCTAAACACAACCTTAATCGGAGTGAGGAGTACACGATTAAAATATATTTTACTCCCATTAAATTCGAAAACCCTAATTTACATGGGTTCTAGTGTAGGATACACCCTCCAATTTAAAGAGCGATGAGTGTGCTCTCCAGACTTGTGGTATTTTTCTTTCCTTGAAAATGAATTTTGCATGGACTCCGGAGCTAAACACAACCTTAATCGGAGTGAGGAGTACACGATTAAAATATATTTTACTCCCATTAAATTCGAAAACCCTAATTTACATGGGTTCTAGTGTAGGATACACCCTCCAATTTAAAGAGCGATGAGTGTGCTCTCCAGACTTGTGGTTTTTCTTTCCTGAAAATGAATTTTGCATGGACTCCGAGCTAAACACAACCTTAATCGGAGTGAGGAGTACACGATTAAAATATATTTTACTCCCATTAAATTCGAAAACCCTAATTTACATGGGTTCTAGTGTAGGATACACCCTCCAATTTAAAGAGCGATGAGTGTGCTCTCCAGACTTGTGGTATTTTTCTTTCCTTGAAAATGAATTTTGCATGGACTCCGGAGCTAAACACAACCTTAATCGGGTGAGGAGTACACGATTAAAATATATTTTACTCCCATTAAATTCGAAAACCCTAATTTACATGGGTTCTAGTGTAGGATACACCCTCCAATTTAAAGAGCGATGAGTGTGCTCTCCAGACTTGTGGTATTTTTCTTTCCTTGAAAATGAATTTTGCATGGACTCCGGAGCTAAACACAACCTTAATCGGGTGAGGAGTACACGATTAAAATATATTTTACTCCCATTAAATTCGAAAACCCTAATTTACATGGGTTCTAGTGTAGGATACACCCTCCAATTTAAAGAGCGATGAGTGTGCTCTCCAGACTTGTGGTATTTTTCTTTCCTTGAAAATGAATTTTGCATGGACTCCGGAGCTAAACACAACCTTAATCGGGTGAGGAGTACACGATTAAAATATATTTTACTCCCATTAAATT
This sequence comes from Arachis hypogaea, assembly GCF_003086295.3. Classification (NCBI taxonomy): domain Eukaryota; kingdom Viridiplantae; phylum Streptophyta; class Magnoliopsida; order Fabales; family Fabaceae; genus Arachis; species Arachis hypogaea. Next base: position 55,583,045 of record NC_092041.1, read on the forward strand.
CGAAAACCCTAATTTACATGGGTTCTAGTGTAGGATACACCCTCCAATTTAAAGAGCGATGAGTGTGCTCTCCAGACTTGTGGTATTTTTCTTTCCTGAAAATGAATTTTGCATGGACTCCGGAGCTAAACACAACCTTAATCGGGTGAGGAGTACACGATTAAAATATATTTTACTCCCATTAAATTCGAAAACCCTAATTTACATGGGTTCTAGTGTAGGATACACCCTCCAATTTAAAGAGCGATGAGTGTGCTCTCCAGACTTGTGGTATTTTTCTTTCCTTGAAAATGAATTTTGCATGGACTCCGAGCTAAACACAACCTTAATCGGAGTGAGGAGTACACGATTAAAATATATTTTACTCCCATTAAATTCGAAAACCCTAATTTACATGGGTTCTAGTGTAGGATACACCCTCCAATTTAAAGAGCGATGAGTGTGCTCTCCAGACTTGTGGTATTTTTTTCTTTCCTGAAAATGAATTTTGCATGGACTCCGAGCTAAACACAACCTTAATCGGAGTGAGGAGTACACGATTAAAATATATTTTACTCCCATTAAATTCGAAAACCCTAATTTACATGGGTTCTAGTGTAGGATACACCCTCCAATTTAAAGAGCGATGAGTGTGCTCTCCAGACTTGTGGTATTTTTCTTTCCTTGAAAATGAATTTTGCATGGACTCCGGAGCTAAACACAACCTTAATCGGAGTGAGGAGTACACGATTAAAATATATTTTACTCCCATTAAATTCGAAAACCCTAATTTACATGGGTTCTAGTGTAGGATACACCCTCCAATTTAAAGAGCGATGAGTGTGCTCTCCAGACTTGTGGTCTTTTTCTTTCCTTGAAAATGAATTTTGCATGGACTCCGGAGCTAAACACAACCTTAATCGGAGTGAGGAGTACACGATTAAAATATATTTTACTCCCATTAAATTCGAAAACCCTAATTTACATGGGTTCTAGTGTAGGATACACCCTCCAATTTAAAGAGCGATGAGTGTGCTCTCCAGACTTGTGGTCTTTTTCTTTCCTTGAAAATGAATTTTGCATGGACTCCGGAGCTAAACACAACCTTAATCGGGTGAGGAGTACACGATTAAAATATTTTACTCCCATTAAATTCGAAAACCCTAATTTACATGGTTCTAGTGTAGGATACACCCTCCAATTTAAAGAGCGATGAGTGTGCTCTCCAGACTTGTGGTATTTTTCTTTCCTTGAAAATGAATTTTGCATGGACTCCGAGCTAAACACAACCTTAATCGGGTGAGGAGGAGTACACGATTAAAATATATTTTACTCCCATTAAATTCGAAAACCCTAATTTACATGGGTTCTAGTGTAGGATACACCCTCCAATTTAAAGAGCGATGAGTGTGCTCTCCAGACTTGTGGTATTTTTCTTTCCTGAAAATGAATTTTGCATGGACTCCGGAGCTAAACACAACCTTAATCGGGTGAGGAGTACACGATTAAAATATATTTTACTCCCATTAAATTCGAAAACCCTAATTTACATGGTTCTAGTGTAGGATACACCCTCCAATTTAAAGAGCGATGAGTGTGCTCTCCAGACTTGTGGTATTTTTCTTTCCTGAAAATGAATTTTGCATGGACTCCGGAGCTAAACACAACCTTAATCGGAGTGAGGAGTACACGATTAAAATATATTTTACTCCCATTAAATTCGAAAACCCTAATTTACATGGGTTCTAGTGTAGGATACACCCTCCAATTTAAAGAGCGATGAGTGTGCTCTCCAGACTTGTGGTATTTTTCTTTCCTGAAAATGAATTTTGCATGGACTCCGGAGCTAAACACAACCTTAATCGGGTGAGGAGTACACGATTAAAAATATTTTACTCCCATTAAATTCGAAAACCCTAATTTACATGGGTTCTAGTGTAGGATACACCCTCCAATTTAAAGAGCGATGAGTGTGCTCTCCAGACTTGTGGTATTTTTCTTTCCTTGAAAATGAATTTTGCATGGACTCCGGAGCTAAACACAACCTTAATCGGTGAGGAGTACACGATTAAAATATATTTTACTCCCATTAAATTCGAAAACCCTAATTTACATGGTTCTAGTGTAGGATACACCCTCCAATTTAAAGAGCGATGAGTGTGCTCTCCAGACTTGTGGTATTTTTCTTTCCTTGAAAATGAATTTTGCATGGACTCCGGAGCTAAACACAACCTTAATCGGGGGGAGTACACGATTAAAATATATTTTACTCCCATTAAATTCGAAAACCCTAATTTACATGGTTCTAGTGTAGGATACACCCTCCAATTTAAAGAGCGATGAGTGTGCTCTCCAGACTTGTGGTATTTTTCTTTCCTTTGAAAATGAATTTTGCATGGACTCCGAGCTAAACACAACCTTAATCGGAGTGAGGAGTACACGATTAAATATATTTTACTCCCATTAAATTCGAAAACCCTAATTTACATGGGTTCTAGTGTAGGATACACCCTCCAATTTAAAGAGCGATGAGTGTGCTCTCCAGACTTGTG
>NC_092041.1:55586575-55639171 GCF_003086295.3 Arachis hypogaea
CGTCATGTAAATTATGGGTTTTCGAATTTAATGGGAATAAAATATATTTTAATCGTGTCTCCTCACCGATTAAGGTTGTGTTTAGCTCGGAGTCCATGCAAATTATTTTCATGGAAAGAAAAATACCAAAGTCTGGGAGCACACTCATCGCTCTTTAAATTGGAGGGTGTATCTACCTAGAACTCATTAAATTAGGGTTTTCGAATTTAATGGAGTAAAATATTTTTATCGTGTACTCCTCACCCGATTAAGGTTGTGTTAGCTCGGAGTCCATGCAAATTATTTTCAGGAAAGAAAAATACCACAAGTCTGAGAGCACACTCATCGCTCTTTAATTGGAGGGTGTATGCTACACTAGAACTCATGTAAATTAGGGTTTTGAATTTAATGGGAGTAAAATATATTTTAAATTGTGTACTCCTCACCCCGATTAAGGTTGTGTTTAGCTGGAGTCCATGCAAAATTATTTTCATGGAAGAAAATACCACAAGTCTGGAGAGCACACTCATCGCTCTTTAAATTGGAGGGTGTATGCTACACTAGAACTCATGTAAATTAGGTTTCGAATTTAATGGGAATAAAATATATTTTAATCGTGTACTCCTCACCGATTAAGGTTGTGTTTAGCTCGGAGTCCATGCAAAATTCATTTCAGGAAAGAAAAATACCACAAGTCTGGAGAGCACACTCATCGCTCTTTAAATGGAGGGTGTATCCTACACTAGAACCATGTAAATTAGGGTTTTCGAATTTAATGGGAGTAAAATATATTTAATCGTGTACTCCTCACCCGATTAAGTTGTTTTAGCTTCGGAGTCCATGCAAAATATTTTCATGGAAAGAAAAATACACAAGTGGAGAGCACACTCATCGCTCTTTAAATTGGAGGTGTATCTACACTAGAACCCATGTAAATTAGGGTTTTCGAATTTAATGGAGTAAAATATATTTTAATCGTGTACTCCTCACCCCGATTAAGGTTGTGTTTAGCTCCGGAGTCCATGCAAAATTCATTTTCAAGGAAAGAAAAATACCACAAGTCTGGAGAGCACACTCATCGCTCTTTAAATTGGAGGTGTATCCACACTAGAACCATGTAATTAGGGTTTTCGAATTAATGGGAGTAAAATATATTTAATCGTGTACTCCTCACCCCGATTAAGGTTGTGTTTAGCTCCGGAGTCCATGCAAATTCATTTTCAAGGAAAGAAAAATACCACAAGTCTGGAGAGCACACTCATCGCTCTTTAAATTGGAGGTGTATGCTACACTAGAACCATGTAAATTAGGGTTTTCGAATTTAATGGGAAAAAATATATTTAATCGTGTACTCCTCACCCGATTAAGGTTGTGTTTAGCTCCGGAGTCCATGCAAAATTCATTTTCAAGGAAAGAAAAATACCACAAGTCTGGAGAGCACACTCATCGCTCTTTAAATTGGAGGGTGTATCCTACACTAGAACCCATGTAAATTAGGGTTTTCGAATTTAATGGGAGTAAAATATATTTTAATCGTGTACTCCTCACCCGATTAAGGTTGTGTTTAGCTCCGGAGTCCATGCAAAATTCATTTTCAAGGAAAGAAAATACCACAAGTCTGGAGAGCACACTCATCGCTCTTTAAATTGGAGGGTGTATGCTACACTAGAACATGTAAATTAGGGTTTTGAATTTAATGGGAGTAAAATATATTTAATCGTGTACTCCTCACCCGATTAAGGTTGTGTTTAGCTCCGGAGTCCATGCAAAATTCATTTTCATGAAAGAAAAATACCACAAGTCTGGAGAGCACACTCATCGCTCTTTAAATTGGAGGGTGTATGCTACACTAGAACCATGTAATTAGGGTTTTCGAATTTAATGGAGTAAAATATATTTTAATCGTGTACTCTCCCCGATTAAGGTTTGTTTAGCTCGGAGTCATGCAAATTCATTTCAAGGAAAAAAATACCACAAGTTGAGAGCACACTCATCGCTCTTTAAATTGGAGGGTGTATCCTACATAGAACCATGTAAATTAGGTTTCGATTTAATGGGAGTAAAATATATTTTAATCGTGTACTCCTCACCCGATTAGGTTGTGTTTAGCTCGGAGTCATGCAAAATTATTTCAAGGAAAGAAAATACAAGTCTGGAGAGCACACTCATCGCTCTTTAAATTGGAGGTGTATGCTACACTAGAACATGTAAATTAGGGTTTCGAATTAATGGGAGTAAAATATATTTAATCGTGTACTCCTCACCCGATTAAGGTTGTGTTTAGCTTCGGAGTCCATGCAAAATTCATTTTCAGGAAAGAAAAATACCACAAGTCTGGAGAGCACACTCATCGCTCTTTAAATTGGAGGGTGTATGCCTACACTAGAACCATGTAAATTAGGGTTTTCGAATTTAATGGGAGTAAAATATATTTTAATCGTGTACTCCTCACTCCGATTAAGGTTGTGTTTAGCTCGGAGTCCATGCAAAATTCATTTCAAGGAAAGAAAATACCACAAGTCTGGAGAGCACACTCATCGCTCTTTAAATTGGAGGGTGTATGCTACACTAGAACTCATGTAAATTAGGGTTTTCGAATTTAATGGAGTAAAATATATTTAATCGTGTACTCCTCACCCGATTAAGGTTGTGTTTAGCTTCCGGAGTCCATGCAAAATTATTTTCATGGAAAGAAAAATACCACAAGTCTGGAGAGCACACTCATCGCTCTTTAAATTGGAGGGTGTATGCTACACTAGAATCCATGTAAATTAGGGTTTTCGAATTTAATGGGAATAAAATATATTTAATCGTGTACTCCTCACCCGATTAAGGTGTGTTTAGCTCGGAGTCCAGCAAAATTCATTTCAAGGAAAAAAATACCACAAGTCTGAGAGCACACCATCGCTCTTTAAATTGAGGGTGTATCCTACACTAGAACCCATGTAAATTAGGGTTTTCGAATTTAATGGGAGTAAAATATATTTAATCGTGTACTCCTCACCCGATTAAGGTTGTGTTTAGCTCCGGAGTCCATGCAAAATTCATTTTCAAGAAAGAAAAATACCACAAGTCTGGAGAGCACACTCATCGCTCTTTAAATTGGAGGGTGTATCTACACTAGAACTCATGTAAATTAGGGTTTTTGAATTTAATGGGAGTAAATATATTTTAATCGTGTACTCCTCACCCGATTAAGGTTGTGTTTAGCTCGGAGTCCATGCAAAATTAATTTCATGGAAAGAAAAATACCACAAGTCTGAGAGCACACTCATCGCTCTTTAAATTGGAGGTGTATGCTACACTAGAACCATGTAAATTAGGGTTTTCGAATTTAATGGAGTAAAATATATTTAATCGTGTACTCCTCACCTCGATTAAGGTTGTGTTTAGCTCGAGTCCATGCAAAATTCATTTTCAAGGAAAGAAAATACCACAAGTCTGGAGAGCACACTCATCGCTCTTTAAATTGGAGGTGTATGCTACACTAGAACTCATGTAAATTAGGGTTTTCGAATTTAATGGGAGTAAAATATATTTAATCGTGTACTCCTCACCCGATTAAGGTTGTGTTTAGCTCCGGAGTCCATGCAAAATTATTTTCAGGAAAGAAAAATACCACAAGTCTGGAGAGCACACTCATCGCTCTTTAAATTGGAGGGTGTATCTACACTAGAACTCATGTAAATTAGGGTTTCGAATTTAATGGGAGTAAAATATATTTTAATCGTGTACTCCTCACCCCGATTAAGGTTGTGTTTAGCTCCGGAGTCCATGCAAAATTCATTTTCAGGAAAGAAAATACCAACAAGTCTGGAGAGCACACGACTCATCGCTCTTTAAATTGGAGGGTGTATGTACACCTAGAACTCATGTAAATTAGGGTTTTCGAATTTAATGGGAGTAAAATATATTTAATCGTGTACTCCTCACCCCGATTAAGGTTGTGTTTAGCTTCGGAGTCCATGCAAAATTCATTTTCAGGAAAGAAAATACCACAGTCTGGAGAGCACACTCATCGCTCTTTAAATTGGAGGGTGTATCCTACACTAGAACCCATGTAAATTAGGGTTTTCGAATTTAATGGGAGTAAAATATATTTTAATCGTGTACTCCTCACCCCGATTAAGGTTGTGTTTAGCTCCGGAGTCCATGGCAAAATTAATTTTCAGGAAAGAAAAATACCACAAGTCTGGAGAGCACACTCATCGCTCTTTTAAATTGGAGGTGTATGCTACACTAGAACTCATGTAAATTAGGGTTTTCGAATTTAATGGGAGTAAAATATATTTTAATCGTGTACTCCTCACCCCGATTAAGGTTGTGTTTAGCTCGGAGTCCATGCAAATTAATTTTCATGAAAGAAAAATACACAAGTCTGGAGAGCACACTCATCGCTCTTTAAATTGGAGGGTGTAATCTACACTAGAACCATGTAAATTAGGGTTTTCGAATTTAATGGGAATAAAATATATTTTAATCGTGTACTCCTCACCCCGATTAAGGTTGTGTTTAGCTCGGAGTCCATGCAAAATTATTTTCAAGAAAGAAAAATACCACAAGTCTGAGAGCACACTCATCGCTCTTTAAATTGGAGGGTGTATGCTACACTAGAACCTATGTAAATTAGGGTTTTCGAATTTAATGGGAGTAAAATATATTTTAATCGTGTACTCCTCACCCGATTAGGTTGTGTTAGCTCGGAGTCCATGCAAAATTCATTTTCATGGAAAGAAAATACCACAAGTCTGGAGAGCACACTCATCGCTCTTTAAATTGGAGGGTGTATGCTACACTAGAACTCATGTAAATTAGGGTTTTTCGAATTTAATGGAATAAATATATTTTAATCGTGTACTCCTCACCCGATTAAGGTTGTGTTTAGCTCGGAGTCCATGGCAAATTCATTTTCAAGGAAAGAAAAATACCACAAGTCTGGAGAGCACACTCATCGCTCTTTAAATTGGAGGGTGTATCCTACACTAGAACCATGTAAATTAGGGTTTTCGAATTTAATGGGAGTAAAATATATTTTAATCGTGTACTCCTCACTCCGATTAAGTTGTGTTGAGCTCCGGAGTCCATGCAAAATTATTTTCATGGAAAGAAAAATACCACAAGTTGGAGGCACACTCATCGCTCTTTAAATGGAGGGTGTATGCTACACTAGAACTCATGTAAATAGGGTTTTCGAATTTAATGGGAGTAAAATAATTTTAATCGTGTACTCCTCACCCGATTAAGGTTGTGTTTAGCTCGGAGTCCATGCAAATTAATTTTCATGAAAGAAAAATACCACAAGTCTGGAGAGCACACTCATCGCTCTTTAAATTGGAGGGTGTATGCTACACTAGAACTCATGTAAATTAGGGTTTTCGAATTTAATGGGAGTAAAATATATTTTAATCGTGTACTCCTCACCCCGATTAAGGTTGTGTTTAGCTCCGGAGTCCATGCAAATTCATTTTCAAGGAAAGAAAAATACCACAAGTCTGGAGAGCACACTCATCGCTCTTTAAATTGGAGGGTGTATGCTACATAGAACTCATGTAAATTAGGGTTTTCGAATTTAATGGGAGTAAAATATATTTTAATCGTGTACTCCTCACCCCGATTAAGTTGTGTTAGCTCCGGAGTCCATGCAAAATTATTTTCATGGAAAGAAAAATACCACAAGTCTGGAGAGCACACTCATCGCTCTTTAAATTGGAGGGTGTATGCTACACTAGAACTCATGTAAATTAGGGTTTTCGAATTTAATGGGAGTAAAATATATTTAATCGTGTACTCCTCACCCCGATTAAGGTTGTGTTTAGCTCGGAGTCCATGCAAAATTAATTTTCAGGAAAGAAAATACCACAAGTCTGGAGAGCACACTCATCGCTCTTTAAATTGGAGGGTGTATCTACACTAGAACTCATGTAATTAGGGTTTTCGAATTTAATGGGAGTAAAATATATTTTAATCGTGTACTCCTCACCCCGATTAAGGTTGTGTTTAGCTCCGGAGTCCATGCAAAATTAATTTCAGGAAAGAAAAATACCACAAGTCTGGAGAGCACACTCATCGCTCTTTAAATTGGAGGGTGTATGCTACACTAGAACTCATGTAAATTAGGGTTTTCGAATTTTAATGGGAGTAAAATATATTTTAATCGTGTACTCCTCACCTCCGATTAAGGTTGTGTTTAGCTCGGAGTCCATGCAAATTCATTTCAGGAAAGAAAATACCACAAGTCTGGAGAGCACACTCATCGCTCTTTAAATTGGAGGGTGTATGCTACACTAGAACTCATGTAAATTAGGGTTTCGAATTTAATGGGAGTAAAATATATTTTAATCGTGTACTCCTCACCCCGATTAAGGTTGTGTTAGCTCCGGAGTCCATGCAAAATTATTTTCATGGAAAGAAAAATACCACAAGTCTGGAGGAGCACACTCATCGCTCTTTAAATTGGAGGGTGTATGCTACACTAGAACTCATGTAAATTAGGGTTTTGAATTTAATGGGAGTAAAATATATTTTAATCGTGTACTCCTCACCCGATTAAGGTTGTGTTTAGCTCCGGAGTCCATGCAAAATTATTTTCATGGAAAGAAAAATACCACAAGTCTGGAGGCACACTCATCGCTCTTTAAATTGGAGGGTGTATCGCTACACTAGAACTCATGTAAATTAGGGTTTTCGAATTAATGGGAAGTAAAATATATTTAATCGTGTACTCCTCACCCGATTAAGTTGTGTTTAGCTCCGGAGTCCATGCAAAATTCATTTTCATGGAAAGAAAATACCACAAGTCTGGAGAGCACACTCATCGCTCTTTAAATTGGAGGGTGTATGCACACTAGAACTCATGTAAATTAGGGTTTTTGAATTAATGGGAGTAAAATATATTTTAATCGTGTACTCCTCACCCGATTAAGGTTGTGTTTAGCTCCGGAGTCCATGCAAAATTAATTTTCATGGAAAGAAAAATACCACAAGTCTGGAGAGCACACTCATCGCTCTTTAAATTGGAGGGGTATAGCTACACTAGAACTCATGTAAATTAGGGTTTCGAATTTAATGGGAGTAAAATATATTTTAATCGTGTACTCCTCACCCGATTAAGGTTGTGTTTAGCTCCGGAGTCCATCAAAATTCATTTTCAAGGAAAGAAAATACCACAAGTCTGGAGGGCACACTCATCGCTCTTTAAATTGGAGGGTGTATGCTACACTAGAACTCATGTAATTAGGGTTTTCGAATTTAATGGGAGTAAAATATATTTTAATCGTGTACTCCTCACCCGATTAAGGTTGTGTTTAGCTCGGAGTCCATGCAAAATTAATTTTCATGGAAAGAAAAATACCACAAGTCTGGAGAGCACACTCATCGCTCTTTAAATTGGAGGGTGTATGCTACACTAGAACCATGTAAATTAGGGTTTTCGAAATTTAATGGGAAGTAAAATATATTTTAATCGTGTACTCCTCACCCCGATTAAGGTTGTGTTTAGTTCCGGAGTCCATGCAAATTCATTTTCAGGAAAGAAAAATACCACAAGTCTGGAGAGCACACTCATCGCTCTTTAAATTGGAGGGTGTATCCTACACTAGAACTCATGTAAATTAGGGTTTTCGAATTTAATGGGAGTAAAATATATTTTAATCGTGTACTCCTCACCCCGATTAAGTTGTGTTTAGCTCGGAGTCCATGCAAAATTAATTTCATGGAAAGAAAAATACCACAAGTCTGGAGAGCACCTCATCGCTCTTTAAATTGGAGGGTGTATGCTACACTAGAACTCATGTAAATTAGGGTTTTCGAATTTAATGGGAGTAAAATATATTTTAATCGTGTACTCCTCACCCCGATTAAGGTTGTGTTTAGCTTCGGAGTCCATGCAAATTCATTTTCAAGGAAAGAAAAATACACAAGTCTGGAGAGCACACTCATCGCTCTTTAAATTGGAGGGTGTATCCTACACTAGAACCATGTAAATTAGGGTTTCGAATTTAATGGGAGTAAAATATATTTAATCGTGTACTCCTCACCCGATTAAGGTTGTGTTTAGCTCCGGAGTCCATGCAAAATTCATTTTCAAGGAAAGAAAATACCACAAGTCTGGAGAGCACACTCATCGCTCTTTAAATTGGAGGGTGTATGCTACACTAGAACTCATGTAAATTAGGGTTTTCGAATTTAATGGGAGTAAAATATATTTTAATCGTGTACTCCTCACCCCGATTAAGGTTGTGTTTAGCTTGGAGTCCATGCAAAATTCATTTTCAGGAAAGAAAAATACCCACAAGTCTGGAGAGCACACTCATCGCTCTTTAAATTGGAGGGGTGTATCCTACACTAGAACCCATGTAAATTAGGGTTTCGAATTTAATGGGAGTAAAATATATTTTAATCGTGTACTCCTCACCCGATTAAGGTTGTGTTAGCTCCGGAGTCCATGCAAAATTCATTTTCCAGGAAAGAAAAATACCACAAGTCTGGAGAGCACACTCATCGCTCTTTAAATTGGAGGGTGTATCCTACACTAGAACCCATGTAAATTAGGGTTTTTCGAATTTAATGGGAGTAAAATATATTTTAATCGTGTACTCCTCACCCGATTAAGGTTGTGTTTTAGCTCGGAGTCCATGCAAAATTCATTTTCAGGAAAGAAAAATACCACAAGTCGGAGAGCACACTCATCGCTCTTTAAATTGGAGGGTGTATCCTACACTAGAACCATGTAAATTAGGGTTTTCGAATTTAATGGGAGTAAAATATATTTTAATCGTGTACTCCTCACCCCGATTAAGGTTGTGTTTAGCTCCGGAGTCCATGCAAAATTATTTTCATGGAAAGAAAAATACCACAAGTCTGGAGAGCACACTCATCGCTCTTTAAATTGGAGGGTGTATCCTACACTAGAACCCATGTAAATTAGGGTTTTCGAATTTAATGGGAGTAAAATATATTTTAATCGTGTACTCCTCACCCGATTAAGGTTGTGTTTAGCTCTGGAGTCCATGCAAAATTCATTTTCAGGAAAGAAAATACACAAGTCTGGAGAGCACACTCATCGCTCTTTAAATTGGAGGGTGTAATGCTACACTAGAACTCATGTAATTAGGGTTTTCGAATTTAATGGGAGTAAAATATATTTTAATCGTGTACTCCTCACTCCCGATTAAGGTTGTGTTTAGCTCGGAGTCCATGCAAAATTCATTTCATGGAAAGAAAAATACCACAAGTCTGGAGAGCACACTCATCGCTCTTTAAATTGGAGGGTGTATCCTACACTAGATCTCATGTAAATTAGGGTTTTCGAATTTATGGGAGTAAAATATATTTTAATCGTGTACTCCTCACCCTGATTAAGGTTGTGTTTAGCTCTGGAGTCCATGCAAAATTCAATTTTCAAGGAAAGAAAAATACCACAAGTCTGGAGAGCACACTCATCGCTCTTTAAATTGGAGGGTGTATGCTACACTAGAACTCATGTAAATTAGGGTTTTCGAATTTAATGGGAGTAAAATATATTTTAATCGTGTAACTCCTCACCCGATTAAGGTTGTGTTTAGCTCGGAGTCCATGCAAAATTAATTTCATGGAAAGAAAAATACCACAAGTCTGGAGAGCACACTCATCGCTCTTTAAATTGGAGGGTGTATCCTACACTAGAACCCATGTAAATTAGGGTTTTCGAATTTAATGGGAGTAAAATATATTTTAATCGTGTACTCCTCACCCCGATTAAGGTTGTGTTTAGCTCCGAGTCCATGCAAAATTCATTTTCAAGGAAAGAAAAATACCACAAGTCTGGAGAGCACACTCATCGCTCTTTAAATTGGAGGGTGTATGCTACACTAGAACTCATGTAAATTAGGGTTTTCGAATTTAATGGGAGTAAAATATATTTTAATCGTGTACTCCTCACCCCGATTAAGGTTTGTTTAGCTTCGGAGTCCATGCAAAATTAATTTTCATGGAAAGAAAAATACCACAAGTCTGGAGAGCACACTCATCGCTCTTTAAATTGGAGGGTGTATCCTACACTAGAACTCATGTAAATTAGGGTTTTCGAATTTAATGGGAGTAAAATATATTTTAATCGTGTAATCCTCACCCCGATTAAGGTTGTGTTTAGCTCACGGAGTCCATACAAAATTCATTTTCAAGGAAAGAAAAATACCACAAGTCTGGAGAGCACACTCATCGCTCTTTAAATTGGAGGGTGTATCCTACACTAGAACCATGTAAATTAGGGTTTTCGAATTCACTGGGAGTAAAATATATTTTAATCGTGTACTCCTCACCCTGATTAAGGTTATGTTTAGCTCTGGAGTCCTGCAAAATTCATTTTCAGGAAAGAAAAAGACCCCAAGTCTGGAGAGCACACTCATCGCTCTTTAAATTGGAGGGTGTATCCTACACTAGAACCATGTAAATTAGGGTTTTCGAATTTAATGGAGTAAAATATATTTTAACGTGTACTCCTCACCCCGATTAAGGTTGTGTTTAGTTCGGAGTCATGCAAAATTCATTTTCAGGAAAGAAAAAACCACAAGTCTTAGAGCACACTCATCGCTCTTTAAATTGGAGGGTGTATCCTACACTAGAACCATGTAAATTAGGGTTTTCGAATTAATGGAGTAAAATATATTTTAATCGTGTACTCCTCACTCCGATTAAGGTTGTGTTTAGCTCTGGAGTCCATGCAAAATTCATTTTCAAGGAAAGAAAGATACCACAAGTCTGGAAAGCACACTCATCGCTCTTTAAATTGGAGGGTGTATGCTACACTAGAACTCATGTAAATTAGGGTTTTCGAATTTAATGGGAGTAAATATATTTTAATCGTGTACTCCTCACCCGATTAAGGTTGTGTTTAGCTCGGAGTCCATGCAAAATTCATTTTCAAGGAAAGAAAAACACAAGTCTGGAAAGCACACTCATCGCTCTTAAATTGAGGATTATCTACACTAGAACTCATGTAAATTAGGGTTTTCGAATTTAATGGAATAAAATATATTTTAATCGTGTACTCTCACCCCGATTAAGGTTGTGTTTAGCTCCGGAGTCCATGCAAAATTAATTTTCAAGGAAAGAAAAATACCACAAGTCTGGAGAGCATACTCATCGCTCTTTAAATTGGAGGGTGTATCCTACACTAGAACCCATGTAAATTAGGGTTTTCGAATTTAATGGGAATAAAATATATTTTAATCGTGTACTCCTCATCCCGATTAAGGTTGTGTTTAGCTCCGGAGTCCAGGCAAAATTCATTTTCATGGAAAGAAAAATACTACAAGTCTTGAGAGCACACTCATCGCTCTTTAAATTGGAGGGTGTATCCTACACTAGAACTCATGTAAATTAGGGTTTTCGAATTTAATGGGAGTAAAATATATTTTAATCGTGTACTCCTCACTCCGATTAAGGTCGTGTTTAGCTCCGGAGTCCATGCAAAATTCATTTTCATGGAAAGAAAAATACCACAAGTTGGAGAGCACACTCATCGCTCTTTAAATTGGAGGGTGTATTCTACACTAGAACTCATGTAAATAGGGTTTTCAATTTAATGGGAGTAAAATATATTTTAATCGTGTAATCCTCACCCTGATTAAGGTTATGTTTAGCTTGGAGTCCATGCAAAATTCATTTTCAAGGAAAAAAAATACCACAAGTCTGGAGAGCACACTTATCGCTCTTTAAATTGGAGGCTGTATGCTACACCAGAACTCATGTAAATTAGGGTTTTCGAATTCACTGGGAGTAAAATATATTTTAATCGTGTACTCCTCACCCTGATTAAGGTTATGTTTAGCTCGGAGTCCATGCAAAATTCATTTTCGAGGAAAGAAAAAGACCACAAGTCTGGAGAGCACACTCATCGCTCTTTAAATTGGAGGGTGTATCCTACACTAGAACCCATGTAAATTAGGATTTTCGAATTTAATGGGAGTAAAATATATTTTAATCGTGTACTCCTCACCCCGATTAAGGTTGTGTTTAGCTCCAGAGTCCATGCAAAATTCATTTCAAGGAAATAAAATACACAAGTCTGGAGAGCACACTCATCGCTCTTTAAATTGGAGGGTGTATGCTACACTAGAACTCATGTAAATTAGGGATTTTCGAATTTAATGGGAGTAAAATATATTTTAATCGTGTACTCCTCACCCCGATTAAGGTTTGTTTAGCTTCGGAGTCCATGCAAAATTAATTTTCATGGAAAGAAAAATACCACAAGTCTGGAGAGCACACTCATCGCTCTTTAAATTGGAGGGTGTATGCTACACTAGAACTCATGTAAATTAGGGTTTTCGAATTTAATGGGAGTAAAATATATTTTAATCGTGTAATCCTCACCCCGATTAAGGTTGTGTTTAGTTCAGGAGTCCATACAAAATTCATTTTCAAGGAAGAAAAATACCACAAGTCTGGAGAGCACACTCATCGCTCTTAAATTGGAGGGTGTATCCTACACTAGAACCCATGTAAATTAGGGTTTTCGAATTCACTGGGAGTAAAATATATTTTAATCGTGTACTCCTCACCCTGATTAAGGTTATGTTTAGCTCTGGAGTCCTTGCAAAATTCATTTTCGAGGAAAGAAAAAGACCCCAAGTCTGGAGAGCACACTCATCGCTCTTTAAATTGGAGGGTGTATCCTACACTAGAACCCATGTAAATTAGGGTTTTCGAATTTAATGGGAGTAAAAATATATTTTAACGTGTACTCCTCACCCGATTAAGGTTGTGTTTAGTTCGGAGTCCATGCAAAATTCATTTTCGAGGAAAGAAAAAGACCACAAGTCTTGAGAGCACACTCATCGCTCTTTAAATTGGAGGTGTATCCTACACTAGAACCATGTAAATTAGGGTTTTCGAATTTAATGGGAGTAAAATATATTTTAATCGTGTACTCCTCACTCCGATTAAGGTTGTGTTTAGCTCTGGAGTCCATGCAAAATTCATTTTCAGGAAAGAAAGATACCACAAGTCTGGAAAGCACACTCATCGCTCTTTAAATTGGAGGGTGTATGCTACACTAGAACTCATGTAAATTAGGGTTTTCGAATTTAATGGGAAGTAAAATATATTTTAATCGTGTACTCCTCACCCCGATTAAGGTTATGTTTAGCTCCGGAGTCCATGCAAAATTAATTTTTCATGGAAAGAAAAATACCACAAGTCTGGAGAGCACACTCATCGCTCTTTAAATTGGAGGGTGTATCCTACACTAGAACCATGTAAATTAGGGTTTTCGAATTTAATGGGAATAAAATATATTTTAATCGTGTACTCCTCACCCGATTAAGGTGTGTTTAGCTCGGAGTCCAGCAAAATTCATTTTCATGGAAAGAAAAATACTACAAGTCTGAGAGCACACTCATCGCTCTTTAAATTGGAGGGTGTATCCTACACTAGAACTCATGTAAATTAGGGTTTTCGAATTTAATGGGAGTAAAATATATTTTAATCGTGTACTCCTCACTCCGATTAAGGGTCGTGTTTAGCTCCGGAGTCCATGCAAAATTCATTTTCATGGAAAGAAAAATACCACAAGTTGGAGAGCACACTCATGCTCTTTAAATTGGAAGGTGTATCTACACTAGAACTCATGTAAACTAGGGTTTTCAATTTAATGGGAGTAAAATATATTTTATCGTGTATCCTCACCCGATTAAGGTTGTGTTTAGCTCTGAGTCCATGCAAAATTCATTTTCAGGAAAAAAAATACCACAAGTCTGGAGAGCACACTCATCGCTCTTTAAATTGGAGGTGTATGCTACACAGAACTCATGTAAATTAGGGTTTTCGAATTATGGGAGTAAAATATATTTTAATCGTGTACTCCTCACCCGATTAAGGTTTGTTTAGCTCTGGAGTCCATGCAAAATTAATTTTCAGGAAAGAAAAAGACCACAAGTCTGGAGAGCACACTCATCGCTCTTTAAATTGGAGGGTGTATCCTACACTAGAACCATGTAAATTAGGGTTTTCGAATTTAATGGGAGTAAAATATATTTTAATCGTGTACTCCTCACCCCGATTAAGGTTGTGTTTAGCTCCAGAGTCCATGCAAATTCATTTCAAGGAAATAAAATACCACAAGTCTGAGAGCACACTCATCGCTCTTTAAATGGAGGGTGTATCCTACACTAGAACTCATGTAAATTAGGGTTTTCGAATTTAATGGGAGTAAAATATATTTTAATCGTGTACTCCTCACTCCGATTAAGGTCGTGTTTAGCTCCGGAGTCCATGCAAAATTCATTTCATGGAAAGAAAAATACCACAAGTTTGGAGAGCACACTCATCGCTCTTTAAATTGGAGGGTGTATTCTACACTAGAACTCATGTAAACTAGGGTTTTCAAATTTAATGGGAGTAAAATATATTTTAATCGTGTAATCCTCACCCTGATTAAGGTTATGTTTAGCTCTGGAGTCCATGCAAAATTCATTTCAAGGAAAAAAAATACCACAAGTCTGGAGAGCACACTTATCGCTCTTTAAATTGGAGGCTGTATGCTACACCAGAACTCATGTAAATTAGGGTTTTCGAATTCACTGGGAGTAAAATATATTTTAATCGTGTACTCCTCACCCTGATTAAGGTTATGTTTAGCTCTGGAGTCCATGCAAATTCATTTTCGAGGAAAGAAAAAGACCACAAGTCTGGAGAGCACACTCATCGCTCTTTAAATTGGAGGGTGTATCCTACACTAGAACCCATGTAAATTAGGATTTTCGAATTTAATGGGAGTAAAATATATTTTAATCGTGTACTCCTCACCCCGATTAAGGTTGTGTTTAGCTCCAGAGTCCATGCAAAATTCATTTTCAAGGAAATAAAAATACCACAAGTCTGGAGAGCACACTCATCGCTCTTTAAATTGGAGGGTGTATGCTACACTAGAACTCATGTAAATTAGGATTTTCGAATTTAATGGGAGTAAAATATATTTTAATCGTGTACTCCTCACCCCGATTAAGGTTTTGTTTAGCTCCGGAGTCCATGCAAAATTAATTTCATGGAAAGAAAAATACCACAAGTCTGGAGAGCACACTCATCGCTCTTTAAATTGGAGGTGTATGCTACACTAGAACTCATGTAAATTAGGGTTTTCGAATTTAATGGGAGTAAAATATATTTTAATCGTGTAATCCTCACCCGATTAAGGTTGTGTTTAGTTCCGGAGTCCATACAAAATTCATTTTCAGGAAAGAAAAATACCACAAGTCTGGAGAGCACACTCATCGCTCTTTAAATTGGAGGGTGTATCCTACACTAGAACCATGTAAATTAGGGTTTTCGATTCACTGGGAGTAAAATATTTTAATCGTGTACTCCTCACCCGATTAAGGTTTGTTTAGCTCTGGAGTCCTGCAAAATTCATTTTCAGGAAAGAAAAAACCCAAGTCTGGAGAGCACACTCATCGCTCTTTAAATTGGAGGGTGTATCCTACACTAGAACCATGTAAATTAGGGTTTTCGAATTTAATGGAGTAAAATATATTTTAACGTGTACTCCTCACCCGATTAAGGTTGTGTTTAGTCGGAGTCCATGCAAAATCATTTCGAGGAAAGAAAAAACCACAAGTCTAGAGCACACTCATCGCTCTTTAAATTGGAGGGTGTATCTACACTAGAACCATGTAAATTAGGGTTTTCGAATTTAATGGAGTAAAATATATTTTAATCGTGTACTCCTCACCCGATTAAGGTTGTGTTTAGCTCGGAGTCCATGCAAAATTCATTTTCAAGGAAAGAAAAATCCACAAGTCTGGAAGCAACTCATCGCTCTTTAAATTGGAGGGTGTATGCTACACTAGAACTCATGTAAATTAGGGTTTCGAATTTAATGGAAGTAAAATATATTTTAATCGTGTACTCCTCACCCGATTAAGGTTTGTTTAGCTCCGGAGTCCATGCAAAATTATTTTCAGGAAAGAAAAATACCACAAGTCTGGAGAGCACACTCATCGCTCTTTAAATTGGAGGGTGTATCCTACACTAGAACCATGTAAATTAGGGTTTTCGAATTTAATGGGATAAAATATATTTTAATCGTGTACTCCTCACCCGATTAAGGTTGTGTTTAGCTCCGGAGTCCAGCAAAATTCATTTTCATGGAAAGAAAAATACACAAGTCTGAGAGCACACTCATCGCTCTTTAAATTGGAGGGTGTATCCTACACTAGAACTCATGTAAATTAGGGTTTTCGAATTTAATGGGAGTAAAATATATTTTAATCGTGTACTCCTCACTCCGATTAAGGTGTGTTTAGCTCCGGAGTCATGCAAAATTCATTTTCATGGAAAGAAAAATACCACAAGTTGGAGAGCACACTCATCGCTCTTTAAATTGGAGGTGTATCTACACTAGAACTCATGTAAATAGGGTTTTCAAATTTAATGGGAGTAAAATATATTTTAATCGTGTAATCCTCACCCGATTAAGGTTATGTTTAGCTCGAGTCCATGCAAAATTCATTTTCAAGGAAAAAAAATACCACAAGTCTGGAGAGCACACTCATCGCTCTTTAAATTGGAGGGTGTATGCTACACCAGAACTCATGTAAATTAGGGTTTTCGAATTCACTGGGAGTAAAATATATTTTAATCGTGTACTCCTCACCCGATTAAGGTTATGTTTAGCTCTGGAGTCCATGCAAAATTCATTTTCGAGGAAAGAAAAAACCACAAGTCTGGAGAGCACACTCATCGCTCTTTAAATTGGAGGGTGTATCCTACACTAGAACCCATGTAAATTAGGGTTTTCGAATTTAATGGGAGTAAAATATATTTTAATCGTGTACTCCTCACCCGATTAAGGTTGTGTTTAGCTCCAGAGTCCATGCAAAATTCATTTTCAAGGAAATAAAAATACCACAAGTCTGGAGAGCACACTCATCGCTCTTTAAATTGGAGGGTGTATGCTACACTAGAACTCATGTAAATTAGGGTTTTCGAATTTAATGGGAATAAAATATATTTTAATCGTGTACTCCTCATCCCGATTAAGGTTGTGTTTAGCTCCGGAGTCCAGGCAAAATTCATTTTCAAGGAAAGAAAAATACCACAAGTCTGGAGAGCACACTCATCGCTCTTTAAATTGGAGGGTGTATCCTACACTAGAACCTTGTAAATTAGGGTTTTCGAATTTAATGGGAGTAAAATATATTTTAATCGTGTACTCTCACTCCGATTAAGTTGTGTTTAGCTCCGGAGTCCATGCAAAATTTATTTTCATGGAAAGAAAAATACCACAAGTCTGGAGGGCACACTCATCGCTCTTTAAATTGGAGGGTGTATGCTACACTAGAACTCATGTAAATTAGGGTTTTCGAATTTAATGGGAGTAAAATATATTTTAATCGTGTACTCCTCACCCGATTAAGGTTGTGTTTAGCTCCGGAGTCCATGCAAAATTAATTTTCATGGAAAGAAAAATACCACAAGTCTGGAGAGCACACTCATCGCTCTTTAAATTGGAGGGTTATGCTACACTAGAACTCATGTAAATTAGGGTTTTCAATTTAATGGGATAAAATATATTTTAATCGTGTACTCCTCACCCGATTAAGGTTGTGTTTAGCTCCGGAGTCCATGCAAAATCATTTTCAGGAAGAAAAATACCACAAGTCTGGAGAGCACACTCATCGCTCTTTAAATTGGAGGGTGTATGCTACACTAGAACTCATGTAAATTAGGGTTTTCGAATTTAATGGGAGTAAAATATATTTTATCGTGTACTCCTCACCCGATTAAGGTTGTGTTTAGCTCCGGAGTCCATGCAAAATTAATTTTCATGGAAAGAAAAATACCACAAGTCTGGAGAGCACACTCATCGCTCTTTAAATTGGAGGGTGTATCCTACACTAGAACCCATGTAAATTAGGGTT
Organism: Arachis hypogaea; assembly: GCF_003086295.3. Classification (NCBI taxonomy): domain Eukaryota; kingdom Viridiplantae; phylum Streptophyta; class Magnoliopsida; order Fabales; family Fabaceae; genus Arachis; species Arachis hypogaea. The sequence continues at coordinate 55,604,455 of NC_092041.1, forward strand.
TTTGAATTTAATGGGAGTAAAATATATTTAATCGTGTACTCCTCACTCCGATTAAGTTGTGTTTAGCTTCTGAGTCCATGCAAAATTATTTTCATGGAAAGAAAAATACCACAATCTGGAGGCACACTCATCGCTCTTTAAATTGGAGGGTGTATGCTACACTAGAACTCATGTAAATTAGGGTTTTCGAATTTAATGGGAGTAAAATATATTTTAATCGTGTACTCCTTACCCGATTAAGGTTGTGTTTAGTTCCGGAGTCCATGCAAAATTAATTTTCATGGAAAGAAAAATACCACAAGTTTGGAGAGCACACCATCGCTCTTTAAATTGAGGGTGTATGCTACACTAGAACTCATGTAAATTAGGGTTTTCGAATTTAATGGGATAAAATATATTTTAATCGTGTACTCCTCATCCCGATTAAGGTTGTGTTTAGCTCCGGAGTCCATGCAAAATTCATTTTCAAGGAAAGAAAAATACCACAAGTCTGGAGAGCACATCATGCTCTTTAAATTGGAGGGTGTATGCTACACTAGAACTCAAGTAAATTAGGGTTTTCGAATTTAATGGGAGTAAAATATATTTAATCGTGTACTCCTCACCCGATTAAGGTTGTGTTTAGCTCCGGAGTCCATGCAAAATTAATTTTCATGGAAAGAAAAATACCACAAGTCTGGAGAGCACACTCATCGCTCTTTAAATTGGAGGGTGTATGCTACACTAGAACTCATGTAAATTAGGGTTTTCGAATTTAATGGGAATAAAATATATTTTAATTGTGTACTCCTCATCCCGATTAAAGTTGTGTTTAGCTCTGGAGTCCATGCAAAATTCATTTTCATGGAAAGAAAAATACCACAAGTCTGGAGAGCACACTCATCGCTCTTTAAATTGGAGGGTGTATCCTACACTAGAACCCATGTAATTAGGGTTTTCGAATTTAATGGGAGTCAAATATATTTTAATCGTGTACTCCTCACCCCGATTAAGGTTTGTTTAGCTTCGGAGTCCATGCAAAATTCATTTTCGAGGAAAGAAAAAACCACAAGTATTTAGAGCACACTCATCGCTCTTTCAATTGGAGGGTGTATCCTACACTAGAACCCATGTAAATTAGGGTTTTCAATTTAATGGGAGTAAAATATATTTTAATGTGTACTCCTCACTCCGATTAAGGTTGTGTTTAGCTCCAGAGTCCATGAAAATTCATTTTCAAGGAAGAAAAATACCACAAGTCTGGAGAGCACACTTATCACTCTTTAAGTTGGAGGGTGTATCCTACACTAGAACTCATGTAAATTAGGGTTTTCGAATTTAATGGAAGTAAAATATATTTTAATCGTGTACTCCTCACCCCGATTAAGGTTATGTTTAGCTCCGGAGTCCATGCAAAATTCATTTTCGAGGAAAGAAAAAGACCACAAGTCTGGAGAGCACACTCATCGCTCTTTAAATTGGAGGGTGTATCCTACACTAGAACCATGTAAATTAGGATTTTCGAATTTAATGGGAGTAAAATATATTTTAATCGTGTACTCCTCACCCCGATTAAGGTTATGTTTAGCTCCGGAGTCCATGCAAAATTCATTTTCGAGGAAAGAAAAAGACCACAAGTCTGAAGAGCACACTCATCGCTCTTTAAATTCGAGGGTGTATGCTACACTAGAACTCATGTAAATTAGGGTTTTTAATTTAATGGGAGTAAAATATATTTTAAACGTGTACTCCTCACCCCGATTAAGGTTGTGTTTAGCTCCGGAGTCCATGCAAAATTCATTTTCAAGGAAAGAAAAATACCACAAGTCTGGAGAGCACACTCGTCGCTCTTTAAATTGGAGGGTGTATGCTACACTAGAACTCATGTAAATTAGGGTTTTCGAATTTAATGGGAATAAAATATATTTTAATCGTGTACTCCTCATCCCGATTAAGGTTGTGTTTAGCTCCGGAGCCATGCAAAATTCATTTTCAAGGAAAGAAAAATACACAAGTCTGGAGATCACACTCAACGCTCTTTAAATTGGAGGGTGTATCCTACACTAGAACCCATGTAATTAGGGTTTTTGAATTTAATGGGAGTAAAATATATTTTAATCGTGTACTCCTCACTCCGATTAAGTTGTGTTTAGCTCCGGAGTCCATCCAAAATTATTTTCATGGAAAGAAAAATACCACAATTCTGGAGGCACACTCATCGCTCTTTAAATTGGAGGGTGTATGCTACACTAGAACTCATGTAAATTAGGGTTTTCGAATTTAATGGGAGTAAAATATATTTTAATCGTGTACTCCTCACTCCGATTAAGTTGTGTTTAGCTCCGGAGTCCATCAAAATTATTTTCATGGAAAGAAAAATACCACAATCTGGAGGCACACTCATCGCTCTTTAAATTGGAGGGTGTATGCTACACTAGAACTCATGTAAATTAGGGTTTTCGAATTTAATGGGAGTAAAATATATTTTAATCGTGTACTCCTCACCCCGATTAAGGTTGTGTTTAGCTCCGGAGTCCATGCAAAATTAATTTTCATGGAAAGAAAAATACCACAAGTCTGGAGAGCACACTCATCGCTCTTTAAATTGGAGGGTGTATGCTACACTAGAACTCATGTAAATTAGGGTTTTCAATTTAATGGGAATAAAATATATTTTAATCGTGTACTCCTCATCCCGATTAAGGTTGTGTTTAGCTCCGGAGTCCATGCAAAATTCATTTTCAAGGAAAGAAAAATACCACAAGTCTGGAGAGCAACTCATCGCTCTTTAAATTGGAGGGTGTATGCTAACTAGAACTCATGTAAATTAGGGTTTTCGAATTTAATGGGAGTAAAATATATTTTAATCGTGTACTCCTCACCCCGATTAAGGTTGTGTTTAGCTCCGGAGTCCATGCAAAATTCATTTTCAAGGAAAGAAAAATACCACAAGTCTGGAGAGCACACTCATCGCTCTTTAAATTGGAGGGTGTATGCTACACTAGAACTCATGTAAATTAGGGTTTTCGAATTTAATGGGAATAAAATATATTTTAATCGTGTACTCCTCATCCCGATTAAGGTTGTGTTTAGCTCCGGAGCCCATGCAAATTCATTTTCAAGGAAAGAAAAATACACAAGTCTGGAGAGCACACTCAACGCTCTTTAAATTGGAGGGTGTATCCTACACTAGAACCCATGTAATTAGGGTTTTTGAATTTAATGGGAGTAAAATATATTTTAATCGTGTACTCCTCACTCCGATTAAGTTTGTGTTTAGCTCCGGAGTCCATCCAAAATTATTTTCATGGAAAGAAAAATACACAAGTCTGGAGGCACACTCATCGCTCTTTAAATTGGAGGGTGTATGCTACACTAGAACTCATGTAAATTAGGGTTTTCGAATTTAATGGGAGTAAAATATATTTTAATCGTGTACTCCTCACCCCGATTAAGGTTGTGTTTAGCTCCGGAGTCCATGCAAAATTAATTTTCATGGAAAGAAAAATACCACAAGTCTGGAGAGCACACTCATCGCTCTTTAAATTGGAGGGTGTATGCTACACTAGAACTCATGTAAATTAGGGTTTTCGAATTTAATGGGAATAAAATATATTTTAATCGTGTACTCCTCATCCCGATTAAGGTTGTGTTTAGCTCCGGAGTCCATGCAAAATTCATTTTCAAGGAAAGAAAAATACCACAAGTCTGGAGAGCACACTCATCGCTCTTTAAATTGGAGGGTGTATGCTAACTAGAACTCATGTAAATTAGGGTTTTCGAATTTAATGGGAGTAAAATATATTTTAATCGTGTACTCCTCACCCCGATTAAGGTTGTGTTTAGCTCCGGAGTCCATGCAAAATTAATTTTCAGGAAAGAAAAATACCACAAGTCTGGAGAGCACACTCATCGCTCTTTAAATTGGAGGGTGTATGCTACACTAGAACTCATGTAAATTAGGGTTTTCGAATTTAATGGGAATAAAATATATTTTAATCGTGTACTCCTCATCCCGATTAAGGTTGTGTTTAGCTCCGGAGTCCATGCAAAATTCATTTTCAAGGAAAGAAAAATACACAAGTCTGGAGAGCACACTATCGCTCTTTAAATTGGAGGGTGTATCCTACACTAGAACCCATGTAAATTAGGGTTTTTAATTTAATGGAAGTAAAATATATTTTAATCGTGTACTCCTCACTCCGATTAAGTTGTGTTTAGCTCCGGAGTCCATCAAAATTATTTTCATGGAAAGAAAAATACCACAATTCTGGAGGCACACTCATCTCTCTTTAAATTGGAGGGTGTATGCTATACTAGAACTCATGTAAATTAGGGTTTTCGAATTTAATGGGAGTAAAATATATTTTAATCGTGTACTCCTCACCCCGATTAAGGTTGTGTTTAGCTCTGGAGTCCATGCAAAATTAATTTTCATGGAAAGAAAAATACCACAAGTCTGAGAGCACACTCATCGCTCTTTAAATTGGAGGGTGTATCCTACACTAGAACCATGTAAATTAGGGTTTTGAATTTAATGGAAGTAAAATATATTTTAATCGTGTACTCCTCACTCCGATTAAGTTGTGTTTAGCTCCGGAGTCCATCCAAAATTTATTTTCATGGAAAGAAAAATACCACAATTCTGGAGGCACACTCATCTCTCTTTAAATTGGAGGGTGTATGCTATACTAGAACTCATGTAAATTAGGGTTTTCGAATTTAATGGGAGTAAAATATATTTTAATCGTGTACTCCTCACCCCGATTAAGGTTGTGTTTAGCTCTGGAGTCCATGCAAAATTAATTTTCATGGAAAGAAAAATACCACAAGTCTGGAGAGCACACTCATCGCTCTTTAAATTAAGGGTGTATGCTACACTAGAACTCATGTAAATTAGGGTTTTCGAATTTAATGGGAGTAAAATATATTTTAATCGTGTACTCCTCACCCCGATTAAGATTGTGTTTAGCTCCGGAGTCCATGCAAAATTCATTTTCAAGGAAAGAAAAATACCACAAGTCTGGAGAGCACACTCATCGCTCTTTAAATTGGAGGGTGTATCCTACACTAGAACCCATGTAAATTAAGGTTTTCAATTTAATGGAAGTAAAATATATTTTAATCGTGTACTCCTCACCCCAATTAAGGTTGTGTTTAGCTCCGGAGTCCATGCAAAATTCATTTTCGAGAAAGAAAAATACCACAAGTCTGGAGAGCACACTCATCGCTCTTTAATTGGAGGGTGTATCCTACACTAGAACCATGTAAATTAGGGTTTTCGAATTTAATGGGAGTAAAATATATTTTAATCGTGAACTCCTCACCTCGATTAAGGTTGTGTTTAGCTCCGGAGTCCATGCAAAATTAATTTTCATGGAAAGAAAAATACCACAAGTCTAGAGAGCACACTCATCGCTCTTTAAATTGGAGGGTATATGCTACACTAGAACTCATGTAAATTAGGGTTTTCGAATTTAATGGGAATAAAATATATTTTAATCGTGTACTCCTCATCCTGATTAAGGTTGTGTTTAGCTCCGGAGTCCATGCAAAATTAATTTTCATGGAAAGAAAAATACCACAAGTCTAGAGAGCACACTCATCGCTCTTTAAATTGGAGGGTATATGCTACACTAGAACTCATGTAAATTAGGGTTTTCGAATTTAATGGGAATAAAATATATTTTAATCGTGTACTCCTCATCCCGATTAAGGTTGTGTTTAGCTCCGGAGTCCATGCAAAATTCATTTTCAAGGAAAGAAAAATACCACAAGTCTTGAGAGCACACTCATCGCTCTTTAAATTGGAGGGTGTCTGCTATACTAGAACTCATGTAAATTAGGGTTTTCAATTTAATGGGAGTAAAATATATTTTAATCGTGAACTCCTCACCTCGATTAAGGTTGTGTTTAGCTCCGGAGTCCATGCAAAATTAATTTTCATGGAAAGAAAAATACCACAAGTCTAGAGAGCACACTCATCGCTCTTTAAATTGGAGGGTATATGCTACACTAGAACTCATGTAAATTAGGGTTTTCGAATTTAATGGGAATAAAATATATTTTAATCGTGTACTCCTCATCCCGATTAAGGTTGTGTTTAGCTCCGGAGTCCATGCAAAATTCATTTTCAAGGAAAGAAAAATACCACAAGTCTTGAGAGCACACTCATCGCTCTTTAAATTGGAGGGTGTCTGCTATACTAGAACTCATGTAAATTAGGGTTTTCGAATTTAATGGGAGTAAAATATATTTTAATCGTGTACTCCTCACCCCGATTAAGGTTGTGTTTAGCTCCGGAGTCCATGCAAAATTAATTTTCATGGAAAGAAAAATACCACAAGTCTGGAGAGCACACTCATCGCTCTTTGAATTGGAGGGTGTATGCTACACTAGAACTCATGTAAATTGGGTTTTCGATTTTAATGGGAGTAAAATATATTTTAATCGTGTACTCCTCACCTCGATTAAGGTTGTGTTTAGCTCCGGAGTCCATGCAAAATTAATTTTCATGGAAAGAAAAATACCACAAGTCTGGAGAGCACACTCATCGCTCTTTAAATTGGAGGGTATATGCTACACTAGAACTCATGTAAATTAGGGTTTTCAAATTTAATGGGAATAAAATATATTTTAATCGTGTACTCCTCATCCCGATTAAGGTTGTGTTTAGCTCCGGAGTCCATGCAAAATTCATTTTCAAGGAAAGAAAAATACCACAAGTCTGGAGAGCACACTCATCGCTCTTTAAATTGGAGGGTGTATGCTATACTAGAACTCATGTAAATTAGGGTTTTCGAATTTAATGGGAGTAAAATATATTTTAATCGTGTACTCCTCACCCCGATTAAGGTTGTGTTTAGCTCCGGAGTCCATACAAAATTAATTTTCACGGAAAGAAAAATACCACAAGTCTGGAGAGCACACTCATCGCTCTTTAAATTGGAGGGTGTATGCTACACTAGAACTCATGTAAATTAGAGTTTTCGAATTTAATGGGAATAAAATATATTTTAATCGTGTACTCCTCATCCCGATTAAGGTTGTGTTTAGCTCCGGAGTCCATGCAAAATTCATTTTCAAGGAAAGAAAAATACTACAAGTCTGGAGAGCACACTCATCGCTCTTTAAATTGGAGGGTGTATCCTACACTAGAACCCATGTAAATTAGGGTTTTTGAATTTAATGGGAGTAAAATATATTTTAATCGTGTACTCCTCACTCCGATTAAGTTTGTGTTTAGCTCCGGAGTCCATCCAAAATTTATTTTCATGGAAAGAAAAATACCACAATTCTAGAGGGCACACTCATCGCTCTTTAAATTGGAGGGTGTATGCTACACTAGAACTCATGTAAATTAGGGTTTTCGAATTTAATGGGAGTAAAATATATTTTAATCGTGTACTCCTCACCCCGATTAAGGTTGTGTTTAGCTCCGGAGTCCATGCAAAATTAATTTTCATGGAAAGAAAAATACCACAAGTCTGGAGAGCACACTCATCGCTCTTTAAATTGGAGGGTATATGCTACACTAGAACTCATGTAAATTAGGGTTTTCAAATTTAATGGGAATAAAATATATTTTAATCGTGTACTCCTCATCCCGATTAAGGTTGTGTTTGATGACAAGTCATCATATACCCATTTTCCAAGCTAATTTCGCTTGTTTAGTTAGCATTTATGCACTTTCTTGCATCCTAAGTAAGTGGTTTGGAGTGAAAATGCATAACTTCTTTAAATCATACAACCACCATGAATTTAATGTTAATCATTGAGGTTTGAGCTCATTTTAATTGCATTTTAATTGATTTATAAGCCTCTTGAATTTAGTGATACTTTGAGTGGTTGTTTGGTTTATTATAGGTGAAGAAAAGAAAAGAAAATGAAAAGCGTGGCCTAAGAAGCGTGACACAAGAAAAGGAAAGCGTGGCCAAAAAGGAGAGAAGCGTGCCGCATCACAATGGGGAAGCAACATTGCCCTCCACAAGGGCAGAATACCCTCTAGGAGAGCAGCATTAGGTGACCAAGCAAGCATAGGCAACTCTGCCCTGCCCACTCCAAGGGCAGAGCACAAAATGGTGCCTTGGAGCAAGGAGAAGCAAACTCTGCCCTGCCCTTGTGGAGAGCAGGATCGGGCTCCATGAGGAAGAAAATCAAGGTAAAAATGTCAACTATGCAAGCCACAAGGTTCGAACAATGAACCATGAGGAAGCCAAGCTCTAAGACCCACTAGCGTGCCAAGAAATCAAAAGAAAAAGTAGCGTGTTTGCAAGCCACCAGGTTCGAACACGGGTCATGAAGATTGGGAACCTTGCCCTGCCCTTGGCGCGGGCAGGGCAGCATTTGAAATGGTGCATGGACTTGGCGCACCAAATTTCCCTTGGCAGCACGATCCGCGCGCACAACACCCCCTGGCAGCACCAACCGAGCGCACAACGCCCCCTGGCGCACCAAAGCTTTCCTGCCCTGCCCTTGGCGCGGGCAGGGCAGCGTCCCACGCACCAACTCACTCTGGCGCGCCAATTTCCTTTCCTGGCGCACCAACCTTCGCATCTGGCAGCACCATCCGCACGCAATCTTCAATCTGGCAGCACCAACATTCCCGCCCTGCCCTTGGCGCGGGCACGGCAGCCTCTGGCGCATCAGACGCGCACCAAGACGCGCACCACGCAGCACCAAAACACAACATGGCCGCACCAACTCCAAGCACCAAGCATCAATTTTCTGCCCTGCCCTCCACAAGGGCAGGGCAGCCTCCTGGAAGTGGTTTTTGGGCCAAAATTCAAATTAAAAATTCATTTTAATTCATTTCTTCACCAATCCAAAAGCCCATCCAAATCCCATTATCCAAGAATAGAAAGTGTATAAATAGGACTTAGTTTGATGTAATTAGGACCTTTAGAATCTTTACTTTGAGCTTTGAATTTTAACTCTTATTTTTTGAAGAGCTTTTGAATTTCCTTTGTCTTTGAGCTTTCTTGAGAGACTTGTTCGAGAACTAAGAGGATCAAGGGAGAATTGATTGATCTCCTTCCTCCATTCTCTTGGGCAATTCTACTCTTCTGTTTTCTGAGTATTGGGTGTGTGAAATTGGGGAAATTCTGTCCCAATTCCCATTCAAGCTCTTTGCACTTTATTCTCTGCTTAATTGAATTCCAAATTTGTTCTTCTACTGCTTCATCTTTAATTTTCTGTTAATTGCTTAGTTAATTCAGATCTGGGAAGGAAATTGGGTTTTAGGCTCTGCTACCTAAGCCCTTGGGATCTTGAGATCACAACTCATTTTGGGTTCTTCTGTGAACCTCTGCTGCATTTTATTTCAATTCTGTTTGAATGCTACTTGCTCCTGATTTAAATTCTGCTCAATCTCTTGCGACAATTTACTTCAGCTTTGTTTAGATCTTGCAATCCCATTCCTCAATTCCCTTTTATATTCAAGTCATTTATCTTTCTTGCCCTTTAAGTTACTGCAATTTAAGTTTCTTGCACTTTAAGTTTCAGTCATTTACTTTCTTACTCTTTAAGATTCTGCACATTTACAATTCTGTTCTTCAATTTACTGCACTTTTCCCTTCCCCCTTTACATTTAATGTCATTTAATTTCTGTTAAACACAAATCACTCAACCAAAACTTGATTCGCTTGACTAAATCACCCACTAAACTAAAATTGCTCAATCCTTCAATCCCTGTGGGATCGACCTCACTCATGTGAGTTATTATTACTTGATGCGACCCGGTACACTTGCCGGTGAGTTTTGTGTTGGATCGTTTTCCACACATCAAGTTTTTGGCGCCGTTGCCGGGGATTGAAATAGATTGACAATGATTAAGTGAAGTGGAGATCTAGATTAAGCATTTTCTTTTCTTTTCTGTTATTCTAACTCTTACTAACACACTAACTGTTTGAGAAATTGCCTCTACTAACTTACTAACAATTTATCTCAAATCACTGCACTTAATTCTCAAGTGTGTTGTTGTTTGGTCATCCTGATTGTTTGTATACCACAGGAAATCAAGTTTCTACAGACAAGGGGTATCATGACATGAAGCCACCACTCATTTCACTCATCAAGAACAATTGTTCTTATGATGGTAATCCATCAGAGGATCCTCAACAGCATATATCTACTTTCCTGAGAACTTGCAATGCGGTCAAAACTGATGGCCCAGATCAGGACACTTACAAGATCCTGTTATTCCCTTTCTCATTAAGAGGTGAAGCTGCACAATGGTTTGAAACTTTTCCCCAAGGAAGTATAACTAGTTGGGATGATTTGGTTACCAAATTTCTGGCCAAATTCACCTCATCCAGACAGATCATCCAGTCAAAAGAAGAGGAACATCTATTCACACAAGGAGACGAAGAACCACTCTTCAAGGCTTGGGAAAGATACAAGAAAGCAACTGATAAAGTGGGCTTCCGAGCATTCTATGAAGGATTAACCCCAGAAACAAGAAAAGCAGTGGATTACTTCTCAGATGGTCTACTCAAAGCAACAACAACCGCCCAAGGAATTGCAGACCTCAATGACAAAGGAGTCAACAACCAACAATCATTTGAGAAACCACAAAATACAATCTCAGAAGAAGGAGTGGCGAACATTGAAGGGGTAAATGCGTTCAAGGACCAACACAAACAAATGCACCATCAACCACAGCAAAACATAGAGTTGTCCGCTGCAGTAAATGCTAAATTTCCACCATGGAGACCTCATTCTTATCTGAGAATGAGGGAGCCTCAACATCAAGAACAAGGAAGTTTCTGCCAGGACAATTCCATGACCACAACCAATCAACATCTCCCACCCACTAATACCACCCAAAGCCAATACCCACAACACAGACACTTCCAAACCCATCTTAACTGGAGAAGGAGTGAGTACCAAAATCACAGACCAAGAGAATTCCATTACAACAACCCGAACTTCATAAACCATCAAAAACACCATTACAGCAATAACAACCACTGCATTCCGCCACCACACTCACCCTTCCTATCTTCAACATGTCATAACCATCCGACCCTACAAGACTCTCAGAAAATCACAAACTTGGAGATCCTAATGGAGAGAATGATGAAACATCAAGAGGAAACAACTAGGAACCAAGAGATGTTAATGAGAGGACTTGAGAAGTAGATAGCTCAAGTGGCAAAGCACTTTGCAGAAATAGGTGAGAAAAAACCAAATACCTTTTTCCAACCCAGTGAGGATAAATTAACCAATAACGAAGATGCTACAAAGAAGGAAGGATGGAAAAGGATCATAGGAGACAATGAAAAAGGAAGTATCAGCCAAGAAAACACAACAGAGAATTCCTTCAAAGAGAGACAGCAGAGAAAACTAAAGACAAACAGAAAAGCTCCACTGGAAAGTTTTTACTAGGGGATCAAGTGATGATTAATACTCAACCCTTGAAGGTATCCCCACAGTTGTCTAATCACTACACTGTGACTAAGATACTTCCACAAGAGTGCATAGAAGTCATCAAAGAGGAAACAGGAAGGAAATTCATAGTGAAGACAGACAGGCTAAGGCACTGTGATTTCCGACCCCCATGATAAGCAGAAATGAAGATGTCAAGCTAATGACAATAAAAGAGCGCTTGTTGGGAGGCAACCCAACCTGAGGTAGTTTTTTTTCATAGCTTTTCAATAAAAATGTTGAGTAATTGTTGTGCATTGCAAGGAGCTAAGTTTGGTGTTGCACACCAAAAACAATTTGAGGGAGAATGAAAACTTCTAAGTTTGGTGTTCCACCAAAAATATCAATTGAAAACACATTCTCACCTCCTGCATGACTCTAGCTCCAAGCAATCAAACACATTATTCAACTGTTGAATTGTTTTCTAGCTTTTATTTCATTCAACTTTTAGCAAGGATACATGGTTTCAAATATGGTTAACTTGGCACATCTGAGACAGTGGCAAAACAATTAAGTTTGGTGTTCACACACCAAAATAAATCCTAAAAGCCACACTCAATTTATGCTTACTAACCATATAATCAAGGGCTTGAGAAACAAGCAACTTTGAGGATTATGCAGGACATGAATCAACAATTGAAGACATTATGCATTTTGACTCAAAGAGGACATAGCAGAAAGAAAAAAAAATCAAAGGGCTGCAACGTCAAAGGTTGTACCTGAACTTAATCCTTGCTGCTGTGTATTATTTCAAACATGGAAATCATTGTATGCCTTGCTAAAGTGTTTATATAGTTGCAAGTGAAATTGTTTGTGAAAAATGCCAAGTCTGCATAATGCTTGTATCCATCACTTAGCTTTAAATATTGCTTTGTTTCCCATATGCTTAAATAAAAGAGTTTGGTTTGAATTGAAAAGTAAAATGTCCAATGTTGCATGAGTATGAATGGAAGTTGGTGGTGGCATATGTGTTTGATTAAATGCATAACTCATGAAATAAATGTTGCATAATATCATTTTCATCCAATTGTGAGTTAGCTTGCTGTTATGAAAACTCATATCAAGAATGAAATACCCTTGGTAACAAAAACAGAAAGAAAAGGGAAAGAAAAAGCCAAAACGGCAAGAAAAACAAAGAATAAAGGTTGGACACCAATGGCTTGAACCTTAGGACAAATGTCTGTGGTGTTCTTGTACTGAGACCTGCTTGGATGAGTAAATTCTAAGGGGTATTTTGAAACCCGGTCACTTAGATCAACTGATTTGGGATGGCCAATTGAAAATCCACAATAAAGAGCAACTCAGATACAAAGCACTTAGTGATCCAAAGAGATGCTGGGCATCAATGATCCTAGGAAGAATTAATGAGCTAAGTGTCTGTGGTGGAAAGATGTTGAGCAAAAGAAAAGAAAATAAAGCCAAAGGCTATGCTGCAGCATTTGACACCCAACCTATAAGAAAGTAATAAGCTTGTTAAAGCATTATAAAAAGAGTTACCAAGGGAGTAATCAAAAGAAGAGTCTTATAACAGCAAGCTTAGCAAACCTTTGATGCAAAATTTGTATTATGCAGCAGCAACAATAAATGAGTGTCATTGTCTGCATAAAAGCCCCATAGATCAAGTTCTGCTATCTGCATAATAAGGATATGCATTCTTTTCTTATTCATTTCATTTACTCTTAGTTTTGATGCTTGCTTGGGGACAAGCAAGGTTTAAGTTTGGTGTTGTGATGACAAGTCATCATATACCCATTTTCCAAGCTAATTTCACTTGTTTAGTTAGCATTTATGCACTTTCTTGCATCCTAAGTAAGTGGTTTGGAGTGAAAATGCATAACTTCTTTAAATCATACAACCACCATGAATTTAATGTTAATCATTGAGGTTTGAGCTCATTTTAATTGCATTTTAATTGATTTATAAGCCTCTTGAATTTAGTGATACTTTGAGTGGTTGTTTGGTTTATTATAGGTGAAGAAAAGAAAAGAAAATGAAAAGCGTGGCCTAAGAAGCGTGACACAAGAAAAGGAAAGCGTGGCCAAAAAGGAGAGAAGCGTGCCGCATCACAATGGGGAAGCAACATTGCCCTCCACAAGGGCAGAATGCCCTCTAGGAGAGCAGCATTAGGTGACCAAGCAAGCATAGGCAACTCTGCCCTGCCCACTCCAAGGGCAGAGCACAAAATGGTGCCTTAGAGCAAGGAGAAGCAAACTCTGCCCTGCCCTTGTGGAGAGCAGGATCGGGCTCCATGAGGAAGAAAATCAAGGTAAAAATGTCAACTATGCAAGCCACAAGGTTCGAACAATGAACCATGAGGAAGCCAAGCTCTAAGACCCACTAGCGTGCCAAGAAATCAAAAGAAAAAGTAGCGTGTTTGCAAGCCACCAGGTTCGAACACGGGTCATGAAGATTGGGAACCTTGCCCTGCCCTTGGCGCGGGCAGGGCAGCATTTGAAATGGTGCATGGACTTGGCGCACCAAATTTCCCTTGGCAGCACGATCCGCGCGCACAACACCCCCTGGCAGCACCAACCGAGCGCACAACACCCCCTGGCGCACCAAAGCTTTCCTGCCCTGCCCTTGGCGCGGGCAGGGCAGCGTCCCACGCACCAACTCACTCTGGCGCGCCAATTTCCTTTCCTGGCGCACCAACCTTCGCATCTGGCAGCACCATCCGCACGCAATCTTCAATCTGGCAGCACCAACATTCCCGCCCTGCCCTTGGCGCGGGCAGGGCAGCCTCTGGCGCATCAGACGCGCACCACGCAGCACCAAAACACAACATGGCCGCACCAACTCCAAGCACCAAGCATCAATTTTCTGCCCTGCCCTCCACAAGGGCAGGGCAGCCTCCTGGGAGTGGTTTTTGGGCCAAAATTCAAATTAAAAATTCATTTTAATTCATTTCTTCACCAATCCAAAAGCCCATCCAAATCCCATTATCCAAGAATAGAAAGTGTATAAATAGGACTTAGTTTGATGTAATTAGGACCTTTAGAATCTTTACTTTGAGCTTTGAATTTTAACTCTTATTTTTTGAAGAGCTTTTGAATTTCCTTTGTCTTTGAGCTTTCTTGAGAGACTTGTTCGAGAACTAAGAGGATCAAGGGAGAATTGATTGATCTCCTTCCTCCATTCTCTTGGGCAATTCTACTCTTCTGTTTTCTGAGTATTGGGTGTGTGAAATTGGGGAAATTCTGTCCCAATTCCCATTCAAGCTCTTTGCACTTTATTCTCTGCTTAATTGAATTCCAAATTTGTTCTTCTACTGCTTCATCTTTAATTTTCTGTTAATTGCTTAGTTAATTCAGATCTGGGAAGGAAATTGGGTTTTAGGCTCTGCTACCTAAGCCCTTGGGATCCTGAGATCACAACTCATTTTGGGTTCTTCTGTGAACCTCTGCTGCATTTTATTTCAATTCTGTTTGAATGCTACTTGCTCCTGATTTAAATTCTGCTCAATCTCTTGCGACAATTTACTTCAGCTTTGTTTAGATCTTGCAATCCCATTCCTCAATTCCCTTTTATATTCAAGTCATTTATCTTTCTTGCCCTTTAAGTTACTGCAATTTAAGTTTCTTGCACTTTAAGTTTCAGTCATTTACTTTCTTACTCTTTAAGATTCTGCACATTTACATTCTGTTCTTCAATTTACTGCACTTTCCTTCCCCCTTTACATTTAATGTCATTTAATTTCTGTTAAACACAAATCACTCAACCAAAACTTGATTCGCTTGACTAAATCACCCACTAAACTAAAATTGCTCAATCCTTCAATCCCTGTGGGATCGACCTCACTCATGTGAGTTATTATTACTTGATGCGACCCGGTACACTTGCCGGTGAGTTTTGTGTTGGATCGTTTTCCACACATCAGTGTTTAGCTCCGGAGTCCATGCAAAATTCATTTTCGAGCAAAGAAAAATACCACAAGTCTGGAGAGCACACTCATCGCTCTTTAATTTGGAGGGTGTATCATACACTAGAACCCATGTAAATTAGGGTTTTTTAATTTAATGGGAGTAAAATATATTTAAATCGTGTACTTCTCACTCCGATTAAGTTTGTGTTTAGCTCCGGAGTCCATGCAAAATTTATTTTCATGGAAAGAAAAATACCACAAGTCTGGAGGGCACACACATCGCCTTTAAATTGGAGGGTGTATGCTACACTAGAACTCATGTAAATTAGGGTTTTCGAATTTAATGGGAGTAAAATATATTTTAATCGTGTACTCCTCACCTCGATTAAGGTTGTGTTTAGCTCCGGAGTCCATGCAAAATTAATTTTCATGGAAAGAAAAATACCACAAGTCTGGAGAGCACACTCATCGCTCTTTAAATTGGAGGGTATATGCTACACTAGAACTCATGTAAATTAGGGTTTTCGAATTTAATGGGAATAAAATATATTTTAATCGTGTACTCCTCATCCCGATTAAGGTTGTGTTTAGCTCCGGAGTCCATGCAAAATTCATTTTCAAGGAAAGAAAAATACCACAAGTCTGGAGAGCACACTCATCGCTCTTTAAATTGGAGGGTGTATGCTATACTAGAACTCATGTAAATTACGGTTTTCGAATTTAATGGGAGTAAAATATATTTTAATCGTGTACTCCTCACCCCGATTAAGGTTGTGTTTAGCTCCGGAGTCCATACAAAATTAATTTTCACGGAAAGAAAAATACCACAAGTCTGGAGAGCACACTCATCGCTCTTTAAATTGGAGGGTGTATGCTACACTAGAACTCATGTAAATTAGGGTTTTCGATTTTAATGGGAGTAAAATATATTTTAATCGTGTACTCCTCACCTCGATTAAGGTTGTGCTTAGCTCCGGAGTCCATGCAAAATTAATTTTCATGGAAAGAAAAATACCACAAGTCTGGAGAGCACACTCATTGCTCTTTAAATTGGAGGGTATATGCTACACTAGAACTCATGTAAATTAGGGTTTTCGAATTTAATGGGAATAAAATATATTTTAATCGTGTACTCCTCATCCCGATTAAGGTTGTGTTTAACTCCGGAGTCCATGCAAAATTCATTTTCAAGGAAAGAAAAATAGTACAATTCTGGAGAGCACACTCATCGCTCTTTAAATTGGAGGGTGTATCCTACACTAGAACCCATATAAATTAGGGTTTTTGAATTTAATGGGAGTAAAATATATTTTAATCGTGTACTCCTCACTCCGATTAAGTTTGTGTTTAGCTCCGGAGTCCATCCAAAATATATTTTCATGGAAAGAAAAATACCACAATTCTGGAGGGCACACTCATCGCTCTTTAAATTGGAGGGTGTATGCTACACTATAACTCATGTAGGGTTTTTGAATTTAATGGGAGTAAAATATATTTTAATCGTGTACTCCTCACCCCGATTAAGGTTGTGTTTAGCTCTGGAGTCCATGCAAAATTCATTTTCAAGGAAAGAAAAATACCACAAGTCTGGAGAGCACACTCATCGCTCTTTAAATTGGAGGGTGTCTGCTATACTAGATCTCATGTAAATTAGGGTTTTCGAATTTAATGGGAGTAAAATATATTTTAATCGTGTACTCCTCACCCCGATTAAGGTTGTGTTTAGCTCCGGAGTCCATACAAAATTAATTTTCACGGAAAGAAAAATACCACAAGTCTGGAGAGCACACTCATCGCTCTTTAAATTGGAGGGTGTATGCTACACTAGAACTCATGTAAATTAGGGTTTTCGATTTAATGGGAGTAAAATATATTTTAATCGTGTACTCCTCACCTCGATTAAGGTTGTGTTTAGCTCCGGAGTCCATGCAAAATTAATTTTCATGGAAAGAAAAATACCACAAGTCTGGAGAGCACACTCATTGCTCTTTAAATTGGAGGGTATATGCTACACTAGAACTCATGTAAATTAGGGTTTTCGAATTTAATGGGAATAAAATATATTTTAATCGTGTACTCCTCATCCCGATTAAGGTTCTGTTTAGCTCCGGAGTCCATGCAAAATTCATTTTCAAGGAAAGAAAAATAGTACAAGTCTGGAGAGCACACTCATCGCTCTTTAAATTGGAGGGTGTATCCTACACTAGAACCCATATAAATTAGGGTTTTTGAATTTAATGGGAGTAAAATATATTTTAATCGTGTACTCCTCACTCCGATTAAGTTTGTGTTTAGCTCCGGAGTCCATCCAAAATATATTTTCATGGAAAGAAAAATACCACAATTCTGGAGGGCACACTCATCGCTCTTTAAATTGGAGGGTGTATGCTACACTAGAACTCATGTAGGGTTTTTGAATTTAATGGGAGTAAAATATATTTTAATCGTGTACTCCTCACCCCGATTAAGGTTGTGTTTAGCTCCGGAGTCCATGCAAAATTCATTTTCAAGGAAAGAAAAATACCACAAGTCTGGAGAGCACACTCATCGCTCTTTAAATTGGAGGGTGTATGCTATACTAGAACTCATGTAAATTAGGGTTTTCGAATTTAATGGGAGTAAAATATATTTTAATCGTGTACTCCTCACCCCGATTAAGGTTGTGTTTAGCTCCGGAGTCCATACAAAATTAATTTTCACGGAAAGAAAAATACCACAAGTCTGGAGAGCACACTCATCGCTCTTTAAATTGGAGGGTGTATGCTACACTAGAACTCATGTAAATTAGGGTTTTCGATTTTAATGGGAGTAAAATATATTTTAATCGTGTACTCCTCACCTCGATTAAGGTTGTGTTTAGCTCCGGAGTCCATGCAAAATTAATTTTCATGGAAAGAAAAATACCACAAGTCTGGAGAGCACACTCATTGCTCTTTAAATTGGAGGGTATATGCTACACTAGAACTCATGTAAATTAGGGTTTTCGAATTTAATGGGAATAAAATATATTTTAATCGTGTACTCCTCATCCCGATTAAGGTTGTGTTTAGCTCCGGAGTCCATGCAAAATTCATTTTCAAGGAAAGAAAAATAGTACAAGTCTGGAGAGCACACTCATCGCTCTTTAAATTGGAGGGTGTATCCTACACTAGAACCTATATAAATTAGGGTTTTTGAATTTAATGGGAGTAAAATATATTTTAATCGTGTACTCCTCACTCCGATTAAGTTTGTGTTTAGCTCTGGAGTCCATCCAAAATATATTTTCATGGAAAGAAAAATACCACAATTCTGGAGGGCACACTCATCGCTCTTTAAATTGGAGGGTGTATGCTACACTAGAACTCATGTAGGGTTTTGAATTTAATGGGAGTAAAATATATTTTAATCGTGTACTTCTCACCCCGATTAAGGTTGTGTTTAGCTCCAGAGTCCATGCAAAATTAATTTTCATGGAAAGAAAAATACCACAAGTCTGGAGAGCACACTCATCGCTCTTTAAATTAAAGGGTGTATGCTACACTAGAACTCATGTAAATTAGGGTTTTCGAATTTAATGGGAGTAAAATATATTTTAATCGTGTACTCCTCACCCCGATTAAGATTGTGTTTAGCTCCGGAGTCCATGCAAAATTAATTTTCATGGAAAGAAAAATACCACAAGTCTGGAGAGCACACTCATCGCTCTTTAAATTAAAGGGTGTATGCTACACTAGAATTCATGTAAATTAGGGTTTTCGAATTTAATGGGAATAAAATATATTTTAATCGTGTACTCCTCATCCCGATTAAAGTTGTGTTTAGCTCCGGAGTCCATGCAAAATTCATTTTCAAGGAAAGAAAAATACCACAAGTCTGGAGAGCACACTCATCGCTCTTTAAATTGGAGGGTGTATGCTACACTAGAACTCATGTAAATTAGGGTTTTCGAATTTAATGGGAATAAAATATATTTTAATCGTGTACTCCTCATCCCGATTAAGGTTGTGTTTAGCTCCGGAGTCCATGCAAAATTCATTTTCAAGGAAAGAAAAATACTACAAGTCTGGAGAGCACACTATCGCTCTTTAAATTGGAGGGTGTATCCTAGACTAGAACCCATGTAAATTAGGCTTTTTGAATTTAATGGAAGTAAAATATATTTTAATCGTGTACTCCTCACTCCGATTAAGTTTGTGTTTAGCTCCGGAGTCCATCCAAAATTATTTTCATGGAAAGAAAAATACCACAATTCTGGAGGGCACACTCATCGCTCTTTAAATTGGAGGGTGTATGCTACACTAGAACTCATGTAAATTAGGGTTTTCGAATTTAATGGGAGTAAAATATATTTTAATCGTGTACTCCTCACCCCGATTAAGGTTGTGTTTAGCTCCAGAGTCCATGCAAAATTAATTTTCATGGAAAGAAAAATACCACAAGTCTGGAGAGCACACTCATCGCTCTTTAAATTAAAGGGTGTATGCTACACTAGAACTCATGTAAATTAGGGTTTTCGAATTTAATGGGAGTAAAATATATTTTAATCGTGTACTCCTCACCCCGATTAAGATTGTGTTTAGCTCCGGAGTCCATGCAAAATTAATTTTCATGGAAAGAAAAATACCACAAGTCTGGAGAGCACACTCATCGCTCTTTAAATTAAAGGGTGTATGCTACACTAGAATTCATGTAAATTAGGGTTTTCGAATTTAATGGGAATAAAATATATTTTAATCGTGTACTCCTCATCCCGATTAAAGTTGTGTTTAGCTCCGGAGTCCATGCAAAATTCATTTTCAAGGAAAGAAAAATACCACAAGTCTGGAGAGCACACTCATCGCTCTTTAAATTGGAGGGTGTATGCTACACTAGAACTCAAGTAAATTAGGTTTTCGAATTTAATGGGAGTAAAATATATTTTAATCGTGTACTCCTCACCCCGATTAAGGTTGTGTTTAGCTCCGGAGTCCATGCAAAATTAATTTTCACAGAAAGAAAAATACCACAAGTCTGGAGAGCACACTCATCGCTCTTTAAATTGGAGGGTGTATGCTACACTAGAACTCATGTAAATTAGGGTTTTCGAATTTAATGGGAATAAAATATATTTTAATCGTGTACTCCTCATCCCGATTAAGGTTGTGTTTAGCTCCGGAGTCCATGCAAAATTCATTTTCAAGGAAAGAAAAATACTACAAGTCTGGAGAGCACACTTATCGCTCTTTAAATTGGAGGGTGTATCCTACACTAGAACCCATGTAAATTAGGGTTTTTGAATTTAATGGAAGTAAAATATATTTTAATCGTGTACTCCTCACTCCGATTAAGTTGTGTTTAGCTCCGGAGTCCATCCATAATTTATTTTCATGGAAAGAAAAATACCACAATTCTGGAGGGCACACTCATCGCTCTTTAAATTGGAGGGTGTATGCTACACTAGAACTCATGTAAATTAGGGTTTTCGAATTTAATGGGAGTAAAATATATTTTAATCGTGTACTCCTCACCCGATTAAGGTTGTGTTTAGCTCTGGAGTCCATGCAAATTAATATACATGGAAAGAAAAATACCACAAGTCTGGAGAGCACACTCATCGCTCTTTAAATTAAGGGTGTATGCTACACTAGAACTCATGTAAATTAGGGTTTTCGAATTTAATGGGAGTAAAATATATTTTAATCGTGTACTCCTCACCCGATTAAGATTGTGTTTAGCTCCGGAGTCCATGCAAAATTCATTTTCAAGGAAAGAAAAATACCACAAGTCTGGAGAGCACACTCATCGCTCTTTAATTTGGAGGGTGTATCCTACACTAGAACCCATGTAAATTAGGGTTTTTGAATTTAATGGGAGTAAAATATATTTAAATCGTGTACTTCTCACTCCGATTAAGTTGTGTTTAGCTCCGGAGTCCATGCAAAATTAATTTTCATGGAAAGAAAAATACCACAAGTTGGAGAGCACACTCATCGCTCTTTAAATTGGAGGGTATATGCTACACTAGAACTCATGTAAATTAGGGTTTTCGAATTTAATGGGAGTAAAATATATTTTAATCGTGTACTCCTCACCCGATTAAGGTTGTGTTTAGCTCCGGAGTCCATGCAAAATTAATTTTCATGGAAAGAAAAATACCACAAGTTTGGAGAGCACACTCATCGCTCTTTAAATTGGAGGGTATATGCTACACTAGAACTCATGTAAATTAGGGTTTTCGAATTTAATGGGAATAAAATATATTTTAATCGTGTACTCCTCATCCCGATTAAGGTTGTGTTTAGCTCCGGAGTCCATGCAAAATTCATTTTCAAGGAAAGAAAAATACCACAAGTCTTGAGAGCACACTCATCGCTCTTTAAATTGGAGGGTGTATGCTATACTAGAACTCATGTAAATTAGGGTTTTCGAATTTAATGGGAGTAAAATATATTTTAATCGTGTACTCCTCACCCCGATTAAGGTTGTGTTTAGCTCCGGAGTCCATGCAAAATTAATTTTCATGGAAAGAAAAATACCACAAGTCTGGAGAGCACACTCATCGCTCTTTAAATTGGAGGGTGTATGCTACACTAGAACTCATGTAAATTAGGGTTTTATATTTAATGGGAGTAAAATATATTTTAATCGTGTACTCCTCACCCGATTAAGGTTGTGTTTAGCTCCGGAGTCCATGCAAAATTAATTTTCATGGAAAGAAAAATACCACAAGTCTGGAGAGCACACTCATCGCTCTTTAAATTGGAGGGTATATGCTACACTAGAACTCATGTAAATTAGGGTTTTCAATTTAATGGGAATAAAATATATTTTAATCGTGTACTCCTCATCCCGATTAAGGTTGTGTTTAGCTCCGGAGTCCATGCAAAATTCATTTTCAAGGAAAGAAAAATACTACAAGTCTAGAGAGCACACTCATCGCTCTTTAAATTGGAGGGTGTATCCTACACTAGAACCCATGTAAATTAGGGTTTTTGAATTTAATGGGAGTAAAATATATTTTAATCGTGTACTCCTCACTCCGATTAAGTTTGTGTTTAGCTCCGGAGTCCATCCAAAATTATTTTCATGGAATGAAAAATACCACAATTCTGGAGGGCACACTCATCGCTCTTTAAATTGGAGGGTGTATGCTGCACTAGAACTCATGTAAATTAGGGTTTTCGAATTTAATGGGAGTAAAATATATTTTAATCGTGTACTCCTCACCCCGATTAAGGTTGTGTTTAGCTCCGGAGTCCATGCAAAATTAATTTTCATGGAAAGAAAAACACCACAAGTCTGGAGAGCACACTCATCGCTCTTTAAATTAAAGGGTGTATGCTACACTAGAACTCATGTAAATTAGGGTTTTCGAATTTAATGGGAGTAAAATATATTTTAATCGTGTACTCCTCACCCCGATTAAGATTGTGTTTAGCTCCGGAGTCCATGCAAAATTCATTTCAAGGAAAGAAAAATACCACAAGTCTGGAGAGCACATCATCGCTCTTTAAATTGGAGGGTGTATCCTACACTAGAACCATGTAAATTAAGGGTTTTCAATTTAATGGAACTAAAATATATTTTAATCGTGTACTCCTCATCCCGATTAAGGTTGTGTTTAGCTCCGGAGTCCATGCAAAATTCATTTTCGAGGAAAGAAAAATACTACAAGTCTAGAGAGCACACTCATCGCTCTTTAAATTGGAGGGTGTATCCTACACTAGAACCCATGTAAATTAGGGTTTTGAATTTAATGGGAGTAAAATATATTTTAATCGTGTACTCCTCACTCCGATTAAGTTTGTGTTTAGCTCCGGAGTCCATCCAAAATTTATTTTCATGGAATGAAAAATACCACAATTCTGGAGGGCACACTCATCGCTCTTTAAATTGGAGGGTGTATGCTGCACTAGAACTCATGTAAATTAGGGTTTTCGAATTTAATGGGAGTAAAATATATTTTAATCGTGTACTCCTCACCCGATTAAGGTTGTGTTTAGCTCCGGAGTCCATGCAAAATTAATTTTCATGGAAAGAAAAACACCACAAGTCTGGAGAGCACACTCATCGCTCTTTAAATTAAAGGGTGTATGCTACACTAGAACTCATGTAAATTAGGGTTTTCGAATTTAATGGGAGTAAAATATATTTTAATCGTGTACTCCTCACCCCGATTAAGATTGTGTTTAGCTCCGGAGTCCATGCAAAATTCATTCTCAAGGAAAGAAAAATACCACAAGTCTGGAGAGCACACTCATCGCTCTTTAAATTGGAGGGTGTATCCTACACTAGAACCATGTAAATTAAGGTTTTCAAATTTAATGGAACTAAAATATATTTTAATCGTGTACTCCTCACCCCATTAAGGTTGTGTTTAGCTCCGGAGTCCATGCAAAATTCATTTTCGAGTAAAGAAAAATACCACAAGTTTGGAGAGCACACTCATCGCTCTTTAATTGGAGGGTGTATCCTACACTAGAACCATGTAAATTAGGGTTTTGAATTTAATGGGAGTAAAATATATTTAATCGTGTACTCCTCACTCCGATTAAGTTGTGTTTAGCTCCGGAGTCCATGCAAAATTTATTTTCATGGAAAGAAAAATACCACAAGTCTGGAGAGCACACTCATCGCTCTTTAAATTGGAGGGTGTATGCTACACTAGAACTCAGTAAATTAGGGTTTTCGAATTTAATGGGAGTAAAATATATTTTAATCGTGTACTCCTCACCCGATTAAGGTTGTGTTTAGCTCCGGAGTCCATGCAAAATTCATTTTCAGGAAAGAAAAATACCACAAGTCTGGAGAGCACACTCATCGCTCTTTAAATTGGAGGGTGTATCCTACACTAGAACCCATGTAAATTAGGGTTTTGAATTTAATGGGAGTAAAATATATTTTAATCGTGTACTCCTCACTCCGATTAAGTTGTGTTTAGCTCCGGAGTCCATGCAAAATTATTTTCATGGAAAGAAAAATACCACAAGTCTGGAGAGCACACTCATCGCTCTTTAAATTGGAGGGTGTATGCTACACTAGAACTCAGTAAATTAGGGTTTTCGAATTTAATGGGAGTAAAATATATTTTAATCGTGTACTCCTCACCCCGATTAAGGTTGTGTTTAGCTCCGGAGTCCATGCAAAATTAATTTTCATGGAAAGAAAAATACCACAAGTCTGGAGAGCACACTCATCGCTCTTTAAATTGGAGGGTGTATGCTACACTAGAACTCATGTAAATTAGGGTTTTCGAATTTAATGGGAATAAAATATATTTTAATCGTGTACTCCTCACCCGATTAAGGTTGTGTTTAGCTCCGGAGTCCATGCAAAATTCATTTTCAAGGAAAGAAAAATACCACAAGTCTGGAGAGCACACTCATCGCTCTTTAAATTGGAGGGTGTATGCTACACTAGAACCATGTAAATTAGGGTTTTCGAATTTAATGGGAGTAAAATATATTTTAATCGTGTACTCCTCACCCCGATTAAGGTTGTGTTTAGCTCCGGAGTCCATGCAAAATTATTTTCAGGAAAGAAAAATACCACAAGTCTGGAGAGCACACTCATCGCTCTTTAAATTGGAGGGTGTATGCTACACTAGAACTCATGTAAATTAGGGTTTTCGAATTTAATGGGAGTAAAATATATTTTAATCGTGTACTCCTCACCCGATTAAGGTTGTGTTTAGCTCCGGAGTCCATGCAAAATTAATTTTCAGGAAAGAAAAATACCACAAGTCTGGAGAGCACACTCATCGCTCTTTAAATTGGAGGGTGTATCCTACACTAGAACCATGTAAATTAGGGTTTTCGAATTTAATGGGAGTAAAATATATTTTAATCGTGTACTCCTCACCCGATTAAGTTGTGTTTAGCTCCGGAGTCCATGCAAAATTATTTTCATGGAAAGAAAAATACCACAAGTCTGGAGAGCACACTCATCGCTCTTTAAATTGGAGGGTGTATGCTACACTAGAACTCATGTAAATTAGGGTTTTCGAATTTAATGGGAGTAAAATATATTTTAATCGTGTACTCCTCACCCCGATTAAGGTTGTGTTTAGCTCCGGAGTCCATGCAAAATTATTTTCATGGAAAGAAAAATACCACAAGTCTGGAGAGCACACTCATCGCTCTTTAAATTGGAGGGTGTATGCTACACTAGAACTCATGTAAATTAGGGTTTTCGAATTTAATGGGAGTAAAATATATTTTAATCGTGTACTCCTCACCCGATTAAGGTTGTGTTTAGCTCCGGAGTCCATGCAAAATTCATTTTCAGGAAAGAAAAATACCACAAGTCTGGAGAGCACACTCATCGCTCTTTAAATTGGAGGGTGTATGCTACACTAGAACTCATGTAAATTAGGGTTTTCGAATTTAATGGGAGTAAAATATATTTTAATCGTGTACTCCTCACCCGATTAAGGTTGTGTTTAGCTCCGGAGTCCATGCAAAATTCATTTTCAGGAAAGAAAAATACCACAAGTCTGGAGAGCACACTCATCGCTCTTTAAATTGGAGGGTGTATCCTACACTAGAACCATGTAAATTAGGGTTTTCGAATTTAATGGGAGTAAAATATATTTTAATCGTGTACTCCTCACCCGATTAAGGTTGTGTTTAGCTCCGGAGTCCATGCAAAATTATTTTCATGGAAAGAAAAATACCACAAGTCTGGAGAGCACACTCATCGCTCTTTAAATTGGAGGGTGTATGCTACACTAGAACTCATGTAAATTAGGGTTTTCGAATTTAATGGGAGTAAAATATATTTTAATCGTGTACTCCTCACCCGATTAAGGTTGTGTTTAGCTCCGGAGTCCATGCAAAATTAATTTTCATGGAAAGAAAAATACCACAAGTCTGGAGAGCACACTCATCGCTCTTTAAATTGGAGGGTGTATGCTACACTAGAACTCATGTAAATTAGGGTTTTCGAATTTAATGGGAGTAAAATATATTTTAATCGTGTACTCCTCACCCGATTAAGGTTGTGTTTAGCTCCGGAGTCCATGCAAAATTCATTTTCAAGGAAAGAAAAATACCACAAGTCTGGAGAGCACACTCATCGCTCTTTAAATTGGAGGGTGTATCCTACACTAGAACCATGTAAATTAGGGTTTTCGAATTTAATGGGAGTAAAATATATTTTAATCGTGTACTCCTCACCCGATTAAGGTTGTGTTTAGCTCCGGAGTCCATGCAAAATTCATTTTCAGGAAAGAAAAATACCACAAGTCTGGAGAGCACACTCATCGCTCTTTAAATTGGAGGGTGTATGCTACACTAGAACTCATGTAAATTAGGGTTTTCGAATTTAATGGGAGTAAAATATATTTTAATCGTGTACTCCTCACCCGATTAAGGTTGTGTTTAGCTCCGGAGTCCATGCAAAATTAATTTTCATGGAAAGAAAAATACCACAAGTCTGGAGAGCACACTCATCGCTCTTTAAATTGGAGGGTGTATGCTACACTAGAACTCATGTAAATTAGGGTTTTCGAATTTAATGGGAGTAAAATATATTTTAATCGTGTACTCCTCACCCGATTAAGGTTGTGTTTAGCTCCGGAGTCCATGCAAAATTCATTTTCAGGAAAGAAAAATACCACAAGTCTGGAGAGCACACTCATCGCTCTTTAAATTGGAGGGTGTATCCTACACTAGAACCCATGTAAATTAGGGTTTTCGAATTTAATGGGAGTAAAATATATTTTAATCGTGTACTCCTCACCCGATTAAGGTTGTGTTTAGCTCCGGAGTCCATGCAAAATTATTTTCATGGAAAGAAAAATACCACAAGTCTGGAGAGCACACTCATCGCTCTTTAAATTGGAGGGTGTATGCTACACTAGAACTCATGTAAATTAGGGTTTTCGAATTTAATGGGAGTAAAATATATTTTAATCGTGTACTCCTCACCCGATTAAGGTTGTGTTTAGCTCCGGAGTCCATGCAAAATTAATTTTCAGGAAAGAAAAATACCACAAGTCTGGAGAGCACACTCATCGCTCTTTAAATTGGAGGGTGTATGCTACACTAGAACTCATGTAAATTAGGGTTTTCGAATTTAATGGGAGTAAAATATATTTTAATCGTGTACTCCTCACCCGATTAAGGTTGTGTTTAGCTCCGGAGTCCATGCAAAATTCATTTTCAGGAAAGAAAAATACCACAAGTCTGGAGAGCACACTCATCGCTCTTTAAATTGGAGGGTGTATGCTACACTAGAACTCATGTAAATTAGGGTTTTCGAATTTAATGGGAGTAAAATATATTTTAATCGTGTACTCCTCACCCGATTAAGGTTGTGTTTAGCTCCGGAGTCCATGCAAAATTATTTTCATGGAAAGAAAAATACCACAAGTCTGGAGAGCACACTCATCGCTCTTTAAATTGGAGGGTGTATGCTACACTAGAACTCATGTAAATTAGGGTTTTCGAATTTAATGGGAGTAAAATATATTTTAATCGTGTACTCCTCACCCGATTAAGGTTGTGTTTAGCTCCGGAGTCCATGCAAAATTAATTTTCAGGAAAGAAAAATACCACAAGTCTGGAGAGCACACTCATCGCTCTTTAAATTGGAGGGTGTATCCTACACTAGAACCATGTAAATTAGGGTTTTCGAATTTAATGGGAGTAAAATATATTTTAATCGTGTACTCCTCACCCGATTAAGGTTGTGTTTAGCTCCGGAGTCCATGCAAAATTATTTTCATGGAAAGAAAAATACCACAAGTCTGGAGAGCACACTCATCGCTCTTTAAATTGGAGGGTGTATGCTACACTAGAACTCATGTAAATTAGGGTTTTCGAATTTAATGGGAGTAAAATATATTTTAATCGTGTACTCCTCACCCCGATTAAGGTTGTGTTTAGCTCCGGAGTCCATGCAAAATTAATTTTCATGGAAAGAAAAATACCACAAGTCTGGAGAGCACACTCATCGCTCTTTAAATTGGAGGGTGTATGCTACACTAGAACTCATGTAAATTAGGGTTTTCGAATTTAATGGGAGTAAAATATATTTTAATCGTGTACTCCTCACCCGATTAAGGTTGTGTTTAGCTCCGGAGTCCATGCAAAATTATTTTCAGGAAAGAAAAATACCACAAGTCTGGAGAGCACACTCATCGCTCTTTAAATTGGAGGGTGTATGCTACACTAGAACTCATGTAAATTAGGGTTTTCGAATTTAATGGGAGTAAAATATATTTTAATCGTGTACTCCTCACCCGATTAAGGTTGTGTTTAGCTCCGGAGTCCATGCAAAATTCATTTTCAGGAAAGAAAAATACCACAAGTCTGGAGAGCACACTCATCGCTCTTTAAATTGGAGGGTGTATCCTACACTAGAACCATGTAAATTAGGGTTTTCGAATTTAATGGGAGTAAAATATATTTTAATCGTGTACTCCTCACCCGATTAAGGTTGTGTTTAGCTCCGGAGTCCATGCAAAATTATTTTCAGGAAAGAAAAATACCACAAGTCTGGAGAGCACACTCATCGCTCTTTAAATTGGAGGGTGTATGCTACACTAGAACTCATGTAAATTAGGGTTTTCGAATTTAATGGGAGTAAAATATATTTTAATCGTGTACTCCTCACCCGATTAAGGTTGTGTTTAGCTCCGGAGTCCATGCAAAATTCATTTTCAGGAAAGAAAAATACCACAAGTCTGGAGAGCACACTCATCGCTCTTTAAATTGGAGGGTGTATCCTACACTAGAACCATGTAAATTAGGGTTTTCGAATTTAATGGGAGTAAAATATATTTTAATCGTGTACTCCTCACCCGATTAAGGTTGTGTTTAGCTCCGGAGTCCATGCAAAATTATTTTCATGGAAAGAAAAATACCACAAGTCTGGAGAGCACACTCATCGCTCTTTAAATTGGAGGGTGTATGCTACACTAGAACTCATGTAAATTAGGGTTTTCGAATTTAATGGGAGTAAAATATATTTTAATCGTGTACTCCTCACCCCGATTAAGGTTGTGTTTAGCTCCGGAGTCCATGCAAAATTAATTTTCATGGAAAGAAAAATACCACAAGTCTGGAGAGCACACTCATCGCTCTTTAAATTGGAGGGTGTATGCTACACTAGAACTCATGTAAATTAGGGTTTTCGAATTTAATGGGAGTAAAATATATTTTAATCGTGTACTCCTCACCCGATTAAGGTTGTGTTTAGCTCCGGAGTCCATGCAAAATTCATTTTCAGGAAAGAAAAATACCACAAGTCTGGAGAGCACACTCATCGCTCTTTAAATTGGAGGGTGTATCCTACACTAGAACTCATGTAAATTAGGGTTTTCGAATTTAATGGGAGTAAAATATATTTTAATCGTGTACTCCTCACCCGATTAAGGTTGTGTTTAGCTCCGGAGTCCATGCAAAATTATTTTCATGGAAAGAAAAATACCACAAGTCTGGAGAGCACACTCATCGCTCTTTAAATTGGAGGGTGTATGCTACACTAGAACTCATGTAAATTAGGGTTTTCGAATTTAATGGGAGTAAAATATATTTTAATCGTGTACTCCTCACCCGATTAAGGTTGTGTTTAGCTCCGGAGTCCATGCAAAATTCATTTTCATGGAAAGAAAAATACCACAAGTCTGGAGAGCACACTCATCGCTCTTTAAATTGGAGGGTGTATGCTACACTAGAACTCATGTAAATTAGGGTTTTCGAATTTAATGGGAGTAAAATATATTTTAATCGTGTACTCCTCACCCGATTAAGGTTGTGTTTAGCTCCGGAGTCCATGCAAAATTCATTTTCAGGAAAGAAAAATACCACAAGTCTGGAGAGCACACTCATCGCTCTTTAAATTGGAGGGTGTATGCTACACTAGAACTCATGTAAATTAGGGTTTTCGAATTTAATGGGAGTAAAATATATTTTAATCGTGTACTCCTCACCCCGATTAAGGTTGTGTTTAGCTCCGGAGTCCATGCAAAATTATTTTCAGGAAAGAAAAATACCACAAGTCTGGAGAGCACACTCATCGCTCTTTAAATTGGAGGGTGTATGCTACACTAGAACTCATGTAAATTAGGGTTTTCGAATTTAATGGGAGTAAAATATATTTTAATCGTGTACTCCTCACCCGATTAAGGTTGTGTTTAGCTCCGGAGTCCATGCAAAATTATTTTCATGGAAAGAAAAATACCACAAGTCTGGAGAGCACACTCATCGCTCTTTAAATTGGAGGGTGTATGCTACACTAGAACTCATGTAAATTAGGGTTTTCGAATTTAATGGGAGTAAAATATATTTTAATCGTGTACTCCTCACCCGATTAAGGTTGTGTTTAGCTCCGGAGTCCATGCAAAATTCATTTTCAGGAAAGAAAAATACCACAAGTCTGGAGAGCACACTCATCGCTCTTTAAATTGGAGGGTGTATCCTACACTAGAACCATGTAAATTAGGGTTTTCGAATTTAATGGGAGTAAAATATATTTTAATCGTGTACTCCTCACCCGATTAAGGTTGTGTTTAGCTCCGGAGTCCATGCAAAATTATTTTCATGGAAAGAAAAATACCACAAGTCTGGAGAGCACACTCATCGCTCTTTAAATTGGAGGGTGTATGCTACACTAGAACTCATGTAAATTAGGGTTTTCGAATTTAATGGGAGTAAAATATATTTTAATCGTGTACTCCTCACCCGATTAAGGTTGTGTTTAGCTCCGGAGTCCATGCAAAATTCATTTTCAGGAAAGAAAAATACCACAAGTCTGGAGAGCACACTCATCGCTCTTTAAATTGGAGGGTGTATGCTACACTAGAACTCATGTAAATTAGGGTTTTCGAATTTAATGGGAGTAAAATATATTTTAATCGTGTACTCCTCACCCGATTAAGGTTGTGTTTAGCTCCGGAGTCCATGCAAAATTCATTTTCAGGAAAGAAAAATACCACAAGTCTGGAGAGCACACTCATCGCTCTTTAAATTGGAGGGTGTATGCTACACTAGAACTCATGTAAATTAGGGTTTTCGAATTTAATGGGAGTAAAATATATTTTAATCGTGTACTCCTCACCCGATTAAGGTTGTGTTTAGCTCCGGAGTCCATGCAAAATTAATTTTCATGGAAAGAAAAATACCACAAGTCTGGAGAGCACACTCATCGCTCTTTAAATTGGAGGGTGTATGCTACACTAGAACTCATGTAAATTAGGGTTTTCGAATTTAATGGGAGTAAAATATATTTTAATCGTGTACTCCTCACCCGATTAAGGTTGTGTTTAGCTCCGGAGTCCATGCAAAATTATTTTCATGGAAAGAAAAATACCACAAGTCTGGAGAGCACACTCATCGCTCTTTAAATTGGAGGGTGTATGCTACACTAGAACTCATGTAAATTAGGGTTTTCGAATTTAATGGGAGTAAAATATATTTTAATCGTGTACTCCTCACCCGATTAAGGTTGTGTTTAGCTCCGGAGTCCATGCAAAATTCATTTTCAAGGAAAGAAAAATACCACAAGTCTGGAGAGCACACTCATCGCTCTTTAAATTGGAGGGTGTATCCTACACTAGAACCATGTAAATTAGGGTTTTCGAATTTAATGGGAGTAAAATATATTTTAATCGTGTACTCCTCACCCGATTAAGGTTGTGTTTAGCTCCGGAGTCCATGCAAAATTATTTTCATGGAAAGAAAAATACCACAAGTCTGGAGAGCACACTCATCGCTCTTTAAATTGGAGGGTGTATGCTACACTAGAACTCATGTAAATTAGGGTTTTCGAATTTAATGGGAGTAAAATATATTTTAATCGTGTACTCCTCACCCGATTAAGGTTGTGTTTAGCTCCGGAGTCCATGCAAAATTATTTTCATGGAAAGAAAAATACCACAAGTCTGGAGAGCACACTCATCGCTCTTTAAATTGGAGGGTGTATGCTACACTAGAACTCATGTAAATTAGGGTTTTCGAATTTAATGGGAGTAAAATATATTTTAATCGTGTACTCCTCACCCGATTAAGGTTGTGTTTAGCTCCGGAGTCCATGCAAAATTATTTTCAGGAAAGAAAAATACCACAAGTCTGGAGAGCACACTCATCGCTCTTTAAATTGGAGGGTGTATGCTACACTAGAACTCATGTAAATTAGGGTTTTCGAATTTAATGGGAGTAAAATATATTTTAATCGTGTACTCCTCACCCGATTAAGGTTGTGTTTAGCTCCGGAGTCCATGCAAAATTATTTTCAGGAAAGAAAAATACCACAAGTCTGGAGAGCACACTCATCGCTCTTTAAATTGGAGGGTGTATGCTACACTAGAACTCATGTAAATTAGGGTTTTCGAATTTAATGGGAGTAAAATATATTTTAATCGTGTACTCCTCACCCGATTAAGGTTGTGTTTAGCTCCGGAGTCCATGCAAAATTATTTTCAGGAAAGAAAAATACCACAAGTCTGGAGAGCACACTCATCGCTCTTTAAATTGGAGGGTGTATCTACACTAGAACCATGTAAATTAGGGTTTTCGAATTTAATGGGAGTAAAATATATTTTAATCGTGTACTCCTCACCCGATTAAGGTTGTGTTTAGCTCCGGAGTCCATGCAAAATTATTTTCAGGAAAGAAAAATACCACAAGTCTGGAGAGCACACTCATCGCTCTTTAAATTGGAGGGTGTATGCTACACTAGAACTCATGTAAATTAGGGTTTTCGAATTTAATGGGAGTAAAATATATTTTAATCGTGTACTCCTCACCCGATTAAGGTTGTGTTTAGCTCCGGAGTCCATGCAAAATTATTTTCATGGAAAGAAAAATACCACAAGTCTGGAGAGCACACTCATCGCTCTTTAAATTGGAGGGTGTATCTACACTAGAACTCATGTAAATTAGGGTTTTCGAATTTAATGGGAGTAAAATATATTTTAATCGTGTACTCCTCACCCGATTAAGGTTGTGTTTAGCTCCGGAGTCCATGCAAAATTATTTTCAGGAAAGAAAAATACCACAAGTCTGGAGAGCACACTCATCGCTCTTTAAATTGGAGGGTGTATGCTACACTAGAACTCATGTAAATTAGGGTTTTCGAATTTAATGGGAGTAAAATATATTTTAATCGTGTACTCCTCACCCGATTAAGGTTGTGTTTAGCTCCGGAGTCCATGCAAAATTCATTTTCAGGAAAGAAAAATACCACAAGTCTGGAGAGCACACTCATCGCTCTTTAAATTGGAGGGTGTATCTACACTAGAACCATGTAAATTAGGGTTTTCGAATTTAATGGGAGTAAAATATATTTTAATCGTGTACTCCTCACCCCGATTAAGGTTGTGTTTAGCTCCGGAGTCCATGCAAAATTCATTTTCAGGAAAGAAAAATACCACAAGTCTGGAGAGCACACTCATCGCTCTTTAAATTGGAGGGTGTATCCTACACTAGAACCATGTAAATTAGGGTTTTCGAATTTAATGGGAGTAAAATATATTTTAATCGTGTACTCCTCACCCGATTAAGGTTGTGTTTAGCTCGGAGTCCATGCAAAATTATTTTCAGGAAAGAAAAATACCACAAGTCTGGAGAGCACACTCATCGCTCTTTAAATTGGAGGGTGTATCTACACTAGAACCATGTAAATTAGGGTTTTCGAATTTAATGGGAGTAAAATATATTTTAATCGTGTACTCCTCACCCGATTAAGGTTGTGTTTAGCTCCGGAGTCCATGCAAAATTATTTTCATGGAAAGAAAAATACCACAAGTCTGGAGAGCACACTCATCGCTCTTTAAATTGGAGGGTGTATGCTACACTAGAACTCATGTAAATTAGGGTTTCGAATTTAATGGGAGTAAAATATATTTTAATCGTGTACTCCTCACCCGATTAAGGTTGTGTTTAGCTCCGGAGTCCATGCAAAATTCATTTTCAGGAAAGAAAAATACCACAAGTCTGGAGAGCACACTCATCGCTCTTTAAATTGGAGGGTGTATCTACACTAGAACCATGTAAATTAGGGTTTTCGAATTTAATGGGAGTAAAATATATTTAATCGTGTACTCCTCACCCGATTAAGTTGTGTTTAGCTCCGGAGTCCATGCAAAATTATTTTCAGGAAAGAAAAATACCACAAGTCTGGAGAGCACACTCATCGCTCTTTAAATTGGAGGGTGTATGCTACACTAGAACTCATGTAAATTAGGGTTTTCGAATTTAATGGAGTAAAATATATTTTAATCGTGTACTCCTCACCCGATTAAGGTTGTGTTTAGCTCCGGAGTCCATGCAAAATTATTTTCAGGAAAGAAAAATACCACAAGTCTGGAGAGCACACTCATCGCTCTTTAAATTGGAGGTTATCTACACTAGAACCATGTAATTAGGTTTTGAATTTAATGGAGTAAAATATATTTTAATCGTGTACTCCTCACCCGATTAAGGTTGTGTTTAGCTCGGAGTCCATGCAAAATTATTTTCAGAAAAAATTACATATGTAAAT